>NC_082663.1:24561060-24864090 GCF_025265405.1 Mesoplodon densirostris
ACAAGAAAAAATAACATGAGAGAGAGAGGGGGGACAAAACTTCCTACAGATGATTAAGGAAAAAGATAAACAATCCAATAGAAAAATAAGCAAAAGAATTGAACATGCAATTTTATAAAAGAAGGAATCCATATGGCCAATAAGTACATAAAAAGATTCAAACTTTATTATTAACAAAAGAAAGGCAAATTCACACTATAATATTTTCACTTCTTGCTTTGATAGAATAGCTTGTATTAAATTAACCATCCCACTGAAAATAATTAGGAAAGCTCAGTTTCACACCAAAAGAAACAAACATTCAAACACAAAACAATAGATGAGGCTATGGGAGAATAACAAAGACAACCAAGATTTTATGTGTCAGGTGGCAAAAGAGAGCAGAGAAACAAACTAGCTTTCTTTCTAACTCTTCGTTGGCAATCACTTTTATCACCTAGGATATTTGCCAATTCCAATTTTGGGGTATATTATCAGAACAAAGGACAGAAACTATTACGATCTAAATGTTTGTGTCTCCCACAGATTTTGTTGAAGTTGTAACCCCAATGTGATAATATTGGGAAGTGGGGCCTTTAGGATGTATTGAGTTGGTCAAAAAGTGCCTTCAGGTTTTTAAGTAAAAATTAAAGGCACATTTTTCATTTTCACCAAGAACATTATTGAACAACGTATTCACCCTTTTGTTCCACTACCTTCTGCCGTTTTCAGGCAACTTCATAATTCCATCTTCCCAAAACCTTTTATCTTTTTAAGTAAAGAACTGTTCCAGGTGCCTTTAACAGTCTTCCAGGGAACTGAAATTTTTTCCATTAAGAGAATTTGGTAAAGACCTAAATAAATAGAAATTCGAAGTTGCAATGTCTGGTGCATATGGTGCATGAATCAGAACTTCCCAGCCAAGTTGTAACAGTTTTTGCCTGGTCATCAAAGAAACATGTTGTCTTGCATTATCCTGATGGAAGATTATGCGTTTTCTGTTGACTAATTCTGGATGCTTTTCATCGAGTGCTGCTTTCATTTGGTCTAATTGGGAGCAGTACTTGTTGGAATTAATCATTTGGTTTTCCAGAAGGAGCTCATAATAGAGGATTCCCTTCCAATCCCACCATATACACATTACCTTCTTTCGATGAAGATCAGCCTTTGGTGAGGTTGGTGGAGTTTCATTTCACTTGCCCCACGATCTCTTCCATTGTACATTATTGTACAGTATCCACTTTTCATCACCCATCACAATTTGTTTTAAAAATGGAACGTTTTCATTACTTTTAAGTAGAGAATTGCATGCAGAAATACGATCAAGAAGGTTTTTTTCACTTATGTCGAACCCAAACATCAAAGCAATTAACATAAGCAAGCTGGTGCAAACGATTTTCAACACTCGATTTGGATATTTTGAGTATGATGGCTATCTTCCAAGTGGTATAACATTGATTGTTCTCAACTGATGTCTCAATTTGATCACTGTCAACTTCTCAAGTGGTCTACCCAACAGTGGAAATCTCTAGCACAAAACTTTGCAAACCACTTTTGACATGTTTGATCAGTCACAGCACCTTCTACATACACTGCACAAATCTTTTTTTACATTTCAGTTGCATTTTTACCTTTCTTGAAATAATAAAGCTTAATATGCCGAAAATGTTGCTTTTTTTCTTCCATCCTCAATATTAAGATGGCTACCCCAAAATTCAACAATTTTGATGTCTTTTTTTAAATGCACTGTGATATGACAGCTGTCACATACAATCTAACAAAATTAGTTTGAATGAAATTAAAGACAACTAAGTGCTACTAGAGACATCTTATGGAAAAAAACTGAATGAAACTTTTGGCCAACCCAATAATTAGGTTTATATGAAGTCATAAGTTTGGGACCACAATGAAGGGATTAGTGTTCTTATAAGAAGAGACCAGAACTCTCTCTGTCGTGTGAGGACATAGTGAGAAGGCAGACATCTGCAAGCTAAGAAAGGGGTCCCTTCCAAGAACCCGACCACATAAGCATCCTGTTATCAGATCCCTCAACCTCCACAAGCATGAGAAATAAGTATCTGTAAGAAATAAACTCATCCAGACAATGGTATTTTGATATAGCAACCCCAACAGACTAAGACAGAGACGTAGAGTTTTTAGCAGTGTATTTGGATGGAAAATGAAAAATAAGAATTCATAGTTATCAAGAAAGTTAGCACTTGCTAGGATACAAGAGAAGAGTGTATGTAAGTTGATGATGTGACACCAGACACCAGAGGTTTGGGCATAAGGAGCCTATGTATCTTAAAATATTACAGAATATCAGATGTTTAACAGGGCAGAATTACCACAGAAAAGGATGTATTCTTATTGCAGCAAACATATTTACATTTATTTCATAACACCTGCTTCCAGAACAATCCAAATAATTTCTAGTTTGTACACAACTTGTAATGGAACAGAATCATGCATACAAGGATGCTTGATACACAACAAATTCTGCAGAGCGCAACTGAAATGCTAGCTTTTCCCATAAATGATCATGTCCTATTTTGATATCCACATAGTGATATCAAGTCCTTGTATAGAAATCAGTGCCAGTAGGCTGTAGATATGAATAAGATAAATCATAAAATCTTCTATAAATTCATATTGGAGGATATTTTCAAGAAATGTGAGTAGAGGTATGTACTGAACAATGCACACTTCACATTTTGGACTAAGTACTTCACATTTTGGACTAAGTCTTTGTTGTGGTTGGGCTACCCAAGTATTGTAGCATGTTTAGCAGCATCCATGGTCTCTACCCACTTGATGCCACTAACATTGCACCATTTACAATTACCATAAATGACTCCAGTCATCGTCAAATATCTGTTGGTGACAGAACCATGCCCAGTTGAGAACCATTGATTTAAACTACATTAAAATTAGTCATTAATATTTATTAAAACACCATAAAGTGAGCTAAATGGAAATTAATAGAGGAGCTATTCTCCACATGTATAAGGATAAAGGCTTTTATCCAAAATATATTTTTAAATGAATAGGGAATTAAAAAACACAGTAGCAAAAAGGACTAGAAGAGACTTCATAGAGGAGAAATCTAATTGTCCAATAAAAATCAAAATAGTCATTATCAAATAAAATACAAAAATAAGCACAAAGTGATATTACCAAAAAACACCAAAATGTCTAAAATGAACTAGGCTTCTCATGTCAAATATTGCCAAAAACATTTTGGTGTTGGTGGGAATCTCATTAGCAAATTATTTGTTATTAACCAATAAAATTAACCATATGTTCAATATGATTTTATTTATGGAAAGTTAAAAAAATCAGATGAAATGAAGCATCATGTATAGAAATACATGCGTAGTTATAAAATTCAAGCAACAGAGTACTGTAAAATTCAGGGCAGTAGTTAACTTTGGAGTGAAGGGAAGAGGTGATGAATGAGCAGGAGAACTCACCTGAGGCCTACGTACTAGCAAGTTCTATTTTCTGACTTGAATACTGATTATACAGGTAATAGATTGTGATATGTTGTCATGCTATACAGTATTTGTTTGATCTTTTTATGTACATAACATCTCAAACATAAAGGATAAAAATAAACTTTTTCTCTACTCCAAGGTAATCACTGTCAAGAGATTCTGAATTATCCTTCAGATATTCTCCACATATGCCTACATGCATATTTTTATATTTTTACAACAGTACAATAGTGTCTTGCATTTTGCGTTTTTTTCACTTAATATAACTTAGTGATGATTCTATATTGACATATACATAACTATATCAGCCTTTTCAAAAGGAGTATGTATTCCATTGGGTATAAATGTAATGCATACAACAATGTATGGTAATAGTGTGTAACAACAAGGCATGAAATTAAGTTTGGTTTATTCATGTCACAATAGATATACCTAATGCAGATTAAAGTCAATATGCCATTTCCTTTTAAGGGCATTCTTCATAACCTTGAAAAATAAATAATAAAAATTATGAAGCAAATATATATTTAAAGAAAAAAATCTCCACCTTCCAGACAAACAAGATACTGCTTCCAGGCTGTCGGTAATATCAAGATTTAATGCCAGAGAATTTTTAGCAGAAGTGCAATAAATCAAGCAGCTAGTTTGTAACTTTGGTCAAGGAGAAACTTTGCTAACTGCCAAAAATTCAACTCTTTCTTTTCTTCTCTATATATCAAAAACAAACAAAAATTATTAAAACTTTACATTTATTTACTAAACTCACAAATTATCATGTTTAGAGAACTGCATAATTAAGGATAATTTTTGAAAATATGATATTTCTTTTGGAAAATATTATTTAGCAAGCTTGATTTGAACTACTAGGAATTATTCATGTGAAAATACTTTGTACTCTAAAAATTCAGTTTAGGAAAATATGTCCTTAGCCTTCCTAAATAAAATGCATTCTATTTTATTTTGGCAAACTTGAATCTCAATCTATATGATGCTTATACACTTTCAAGTATCCATTTACATTGGTTAAGATGATGAATCATTAGTTTACATTTGTTACCTAAAATATTTTTAACCACCTCATTGTAAGGCATATTTATTGTGCCACAATATCCTGGGGGTAACTGGGTAATGATAAGAATCTTCAAATAATCCTCCTGATAAAGAGTAGAAATTCGAAATTTTGTTTTCTTCTTCTGCTAAGGGAGTTGACATAATATCTTTTTAAAAGTTCCTCTCTTAATTGCAAAGCCCTAATCGCTGATGCTCCACCACCAATATTGCTAAAGGTGTTATTGCTGATGTGGTTGCTGCTATTATTCCCAAATGAACTAGTGAATATTAAACAACATCCAAGGCTTTCTACAATGTGAATTCCTGATCTCTGCAATATTAGTGTTTCTCCTGAGAGAATCTACCCCCAGTGTATTTATCTAATAAAGATTTTTTTTTTTTTTTTTTTTTTTTGTGGTACGCGGGCCTCTCACAGTTGTGGCCTCTCCCGTTGCGGAGCACAGGCTCCGGACGCACAGGCCCAGCGGCCATGGCTCACGGACCCAGCCGCTCCGCGGCATGTGGGATCTTCCCGGACTGGGGCAGGAACCCGTGTCCACTGCATCAGCAGGCAGACTCCCAACCACTGCACCACCAGGGAAGCCCTAATAAAGATATTTTTACCAGTATAGTTCCCTCCCAAAAGGTAGTATTGCCACTGTCGATATTCCTTGCTAATGTAAATTGCAAGGAAGTGGATGATTTAGGGAAGGGGAGAGACTACAAATTGTCATCAATATCAATGTTTTTGCAAGCAATGCAATTGATGCTTTTATTACCATTGCCATAATCTGGTTTTGTTTCTTAGCATGCTTATTCTGCTGCAATCCCATTTTAGTTAAAAATCGTTTAAATGCAAGAGAGAGAATACAACTCATATGCCTAAGCAAAAGAAATTCATTTATCATGCACATGCAGGATAGGTTGAGTAGTAAAGCTGTGGGAAGGGCAGGGATGCAGGTGCTAGCAAGTACAATAAGAAACAGAAATCCAAAAGTCATTAGGCTTTGTCTCAGGTTTTACATTTTCCATAGGTTATGGCCTCCTCATTTTCCACGACAGTCATATTTTCTTCATGTAGTGGAATATCCCTGCAGATACTTCTTGAAATGTGTGTATTCAAGCTCTAGCCACTGTATGGAGATTCTCAAGCTTTTTCCATGTTAATTGTTTTCCAAATTAAAATGTTAGAAGAGGTACTAAATGGCACATTTTAACCAACTTCCCAGTTCTGCTTTAGTGAATTATGGCTAAGTTGGATCAAGCATGTCAGTTGAACTGACTCAATTGTTGAACAGATAATCACATATTCATTGTTGAACAGATAATTCATTATTGAAAAGATAGTCCCATATTTCCCATGGTATCTATAAACCTAGGTCCTAAGCATGAGCACATAGGGACAATGTGAATTACAGAATTCATATTGAATATAAAATTATCTCTTCCTTGTGATGCTATTACATTCTTTTTTTTTTTTTTTTTTTTTTTTTTTTTTTTTGCGGTATGCGGGCCTCTCACTGTTGTGGCCTCCCCCGTTGCGGAGCACAGGCTCCGGACGCGCAGGCTCCGGACGCGCAGGCTCAGCGGCCATGGCTCACGGGCCCAGCTGCTCCGCGGCATGTGGGATCCTCCCAGACTGGGGCATGAACCCGTATCCCCTGCATCGGCAGGCGGACTCTCAACCACTTGCGCCACCAGGGAGGCCCGCTATTACATTCTTTAAACTAAAGTTTACTCCTGTTATGGAATATTTCTGATCAGATTCCTTAGTTCCTCAAAAAAGGATCTATGAAAAAAAGTTCAAAAGTTTTTATATGAAAAAATTTTTCATATTTCTGTTCTTTCATCTCTTCTCTCATTATACATATTCCTTCAGAGGAACAGATTCTATATATGTAGATTGACTCCTAAAAGCTTATGTCTTAAATATCTGTATTTCCAACCTGGACTTACACTTAATTCATGATATTCAACTTAGAGAAATCCAGTTCTTGCCTGCTGTAAATCTCCAAATGAATGCCCCCACTTAATAAGGTGTACTCAGATACATTTCCCCACATACCTATGCCAGTTAGTGGACCAATAAGAATCAGGTTGAACATATAAACTATGGAAGGTCTAACTTCAGAGAAAAGAAAATCAGAAAGTTATCTATGTTTTACCTCTTTCTCAAGTTTTGTCTTGCTCAATCTTCTCTTTTGACAGGTGCATTATTTTTCTTCATCATTTTTAAAAAATGGAAAAGATTTGATTCCTTAAAAAAGCTTAAAATATTGATTTATCTTTTTGAAACCATAGGACATATTCTGGTTAATTATTCCTCAGTGGGAATAAGAAGCAATGATATGTTATTTAACCATCTTTCCTTCCTTAGCTCTTCACAATTTCAGTCTTTCTACACATATATGGGATCTAACACCCTATGGAAAGAAGTTTGATAACAGTCTTTACTTCTCCTCTTTAACAAGTCCATTCCAATTTAGATAAGTCCTGTGATAATTTTAATTTCTGTTGCTGCATTCTTGGGAAAATGTAAGATATCAAAGCCATTTAATAACTTGAGAGTGTGAAAGAGTTCAGAGAGAGACAGAGAGAAGAAACATGATAGCCATATATACATACATACATACATAAAAGATTTAAGGTAAAGTCAAGAAATTTAAGGTAAAGTCAAGAAAATCTTAGAAAAAATAGACCTCAAAGATAAAGAGATGTGAAAGAGGAAAACTAAAAAATAAATTACAGCAATCAACAGGAGAAGGGCAGATACCAACAAAGAAAAAGGCCAGGAAGAGATAACCAAGAATATGGATGAGGGGAAATAAAAAACAAATTAAGTAAATTCTTCAGAAATTAAGCACTCAAGTTTCCATATTGAAAAGGTGAATGTATCTTCTGAAAACTCAGCACACTTTGAAGAAAGACCATAATACAGTAAGACTTGCTAAAATACAGAGCAGAGAAATATATACTTAGATATCTATATGTAGCAAAATGAAGAATGATTTATGAAAAGACTAACTGAAGATATTTGCTTACCATTATTTATTTTTACTGGAGAATGTACTTCAGTAAAAAAGATGTTCCAATCCAGTGGTTCTAAAAATGTGGTACTCTGACTAGTATCATCAACATTTCATTGGAAACTTGTTAAAATACAAATTTATGGTCCTTATCCTAGACATAATGAACAAAGTATGCAGGGGTTTAAGCCTAGCATTATGAACTATAAAATATCCAGTTACTGGTCCAACATGTAATGAGCAAAGTTGCCACTCCCATCTTAACAATGAAAAAGACTAAATGAATTGAAAATCAGTCATTCTTCTTACATCCATCAGAAAATTGAAGTCACAAACTGCTGCACCCAAAACTGGAGACAGACATGTAGATACAGAGATACACAGTAGCCCAGAAGCTGAAATCTCAGCTGGAACCAGTAATGGGATTGGAAAATTTAAGCTGCAGTTGACAAATTGCTCGAATTTCAATATGAACTAGCTGGAGAGTTAAAAAACTCCAGAAGGCACCTGCTTTAGTGGTATACCCAAACTTTTGTTAGTTTTACCTCTATGAGTTCTACCAGGTTCATACAGTGGAGATTGGAGAACCCATCCCCCTCCACACACATGGTTCCAGCAGGGGCATAGGCAAAGCAGCCATTCTGAAATAGTGTTTCAAAATGCTGCTAGCATTCTATTCTTCTTAAGAGGGCTTGTCCTAAAAGGAAACTATTTTACCACAGTGTTAGTAACCTGGGGAAGGGAAAATACCCAACTGCAGCCCACTATACCTTTCCACATGGGAGAAAAGAAATATCAAACTCCAGCCCCTCTAGACTTCCTTTCTCACCTAAGAAAGGGAAGGGCAAACTGAGAAGCAATTTTGCAGGTCACAGCCCAGGAACACAGGAGAAATAAAAGACTAAAACCTAATAATAGAACTAGAGTATGTTCCCCTTCCCCCATAGCTTACCACCACATCAGTAGGGCAACTGTATGAAAATAAAAGAATATGCCTGAAGGAACTACTCATTTTAGACATTACTTAAGAAGGAGCCTCTAGGCAAACCAAAGACAAGACAATAGGGGAAATTAAAACAAGAACACAGGAGGAAAAGTTAAAATCTGACACCTTCAGTTATAACCAAAAATAAACCCAGCCTAACTCCTAGTCGGATAAATCCTCACACTAAAGGCCTATTTACCTCAGTTCTTTGTTCAACAAAAAATTGCAAGGCATTCTAAAAGACAAAAAGAACAATTTGAAGAGTGAGAGCAAGCCTCACAACCAGATTCAAATATGACAGAGAGGTTGGAATTATCAGAGTGGCAGTTAAAAAAATGATCAATATGCTAAGGACTTCTGATGGAAAAAGTATAAAATATGCAAGAACAGAGAGGTAATGTAAACAAAGAGAAACTCTAAGAGACAATAAAGAAAAATTCTAGAAATCAAAACCACTGTAACACAAATGAAGAAAGCCTTTGATGGGCTCAAATATTGGCCAAGATATGACCAAGAAAAGAATGTGAGATATAGAAATGTCAATAGAAATTTCCAAAACTGAAATTCAAAAAGGAAAAAGAACAAAAAAGACAGAATGGAATACTGTAGAAATGTAGGACAATTATAAAAGGTGTAACATATGTGTAATGGAAGTATCAGAAAGAAAAGAAAGAAAAAATAGAAGAAATATTTGAAGCAATAATGAATGGGAGTTTTTCACAATTAATGATAGACACCAAACCATAGATCCAGGAATCTTAGAGAATACCAAGTGGGATATATATATATATATATATATATATATATATATATATATATATATATATACATACATATCATACCTAAACTGCAAAAAAATCAAAGACAAAGAGGAAATTTTGAAAGAAGCTAAGGAATGAGGGGATAAATTACCTGTACTGGAGCAAGGATAACAATTACCTTGGACTACTTCTTGGAAACCAAGCAAAAATAGAGTGGAATAATATATTTAAAATGTTAAGAGGAAAAAAACACATACTAACCTAGAATTCTGTATCAAGTGAATTATCCTTCAAAAGTGAATGTCAAAAAATTTCTCAAACAAACATTGAAGGAAACTTTCACCAGTAGATCTGCCTTGTAAGAAATATTGAAAAAACATTCTTTAGAGAGAAGAAAAATGATATAGGTCAGAGTTTAGATCTACATTAAAAAAAGAGGATTACTTAGTGAATAAATAATGTTTACTTAATATTTCTTATATTTTTATTCTTTTTTTTTTTTTTTTTTTTTGGTGGTACGCGGGCCTCTCATTGTTGTGGCCTCTCCCGTTGCAGAGCACAGGCTCCGGATGCACAGGCTCAGCAGCCATGACTCACGGGCCCAGCCGCTCTGCAGCATGTGGGATCTTCCCGGACCGAGGCACGAACCCGTGTCTCCTGCATCGGCAGGCAGACTCTCAGCCACTGCGCCACCAGGGAAGCCCTTTATTCTTAATTGATCTAACAGATAACAGTTTGTCCAAAATAATCACAGCAGCTACGTATTCAGTGATTATAGCTTATGGGTAAATGAATGAAGAATGACATCACTGTTATAATTCATGGGAGGGAAGGATTGCTTAATACTTTGTTACAAGGAACTTGCGCTACCCATGAAGTGGTAGAGAGTTATTTGCAAGTGTATCTGGATTAGTTGAAAATGTATATGGCAAACTCAAGGACAACCACTAAAAGAAAAGGTTAAAAAGATTAAAAAGTAAAAAGAAGTATAATTGATATGGTAATAGAGGAGAAAAATATAATTATATAATTTGCTCAATTAAAATGAGGGAAGGCAAAAAAAAGTGGGAAAAAATAAAAACAAGGTCAACAGTAAGAAACTTAGTAGATATTATTACAACTAGATCAATAATAACAAACATCAGTGATCTAAATACATCAATTAAAAGACAAACTGTAGAGTAGATAAGAATATCCAAGTGTATGTTGTCTGCAAAAGACCCACTTTAAACATAAAAGCACACATAAGTTAAAAGTATTTCACTCCATATGATGAATATAGAAAGTTCCTTAACTGTGTACAGTATCTCTATATATTCTCCTGTCATCCATACCTTACATACCTCATAACATTTTAAACATGTGCCACATGTAAAATGACAGTAAAAGCAATATAAATCTTGTAAATTGCTTTACAGTTGTCTAACATAGGATGCTTCATTCATTTGTAGAAAGTAATCATTTTTAAAATTTTTTTTAAAAAGTAAAGGGATGAAGATAGGTATGCCAAGTCAACACTAATCAAAAGAAAGTAGGAAGGGGCTTCCCTGGTGGTGCAGTGGTTAAGAAGCTGTCTGCCAGTGCAGGGGACGTGGGTTTGAGCCCAGGTCTTGGAGGATCCCACATGCCGTGGAGCAACTAAGCCTGTGCGCTACACCTACTGAGCCTATGCTCTAGAGCCCACGTGCCACAACTACTTAGGTCTCTGAACCTACAGCCCATGCTCCACAAGACAAGCTGCCACAATGAGAAAACCGCACACCACAATGAAAAGTAGCCCCGACTCGCCACAACTAGAGAAAGCCCGTGTGCAGCAACGAAGACACGATGCAGCCAAAAATAAATAAATAAATAAATTCATTAATTAATTTAAAAAAAGAAAGGAGTAATTATATGAATTACGGATAAAGCTGACTTAAGAGCAAGGAAAATTATCAGTGGCAAAGGGAAGTATTACATAATAATGAAAGGATAATTCTAAAAAAAAATGTAGCAACCTTAATATGTATGTGCCTAACAACAGAGTGTCAAAATATGTAAGACAAAAACTAATAGAACTGAAAGGAGAAATAGATGAACCCACTATTATAGTTAGAGACTTCAAACATACTTTGCCAGTAATTAAAAGATCCAGCAGACAGAAAATCAGTAAAGATGTAATTGAACTGAAGAGTACAATTAATCAATTGGATCTAGTTGATATTTATAGAATTCTTCATCCAACAACACAGAATACATTGTTTTCAAGCTCACATGGAACACCCACCAAGATAGATCATGTTCTTGGCCATAAAACACAACCTTTACAAATTTAAAGAGTAGAAATCATAAAAAATGTGTTAGAAAGAAGATAGACCTAAAATTAAAAACCCAACCTTCTACCTTAGAAAACTAGAAAAAGAAGAGCAAATTAAAACCAACATAAGAGGAAGTAAAAAAATAATTTAAAAAAATATCAATGAAATTTAAACAGGATGTCACCAGAGAAAATCAACAAAACCAAAAGTACAATCTTTGACAAGATGAAAACTGAGAAACCTCCAGCCAGGTAAATTAAGTAAAGAAGAAAAAAGATCCAAATTAGTAATGTCGGAAATGAAAGAGGAGCCAGAACTACTAATATCATGGATATTGAAAAGATAATAAAGGAATATTTTGAGCAATGCTGTGGCTCCAAATTTGAAAACCTAGATAAAATGGAGCAATTCCTTGAAACATCCAATAGAACAAAACTCACACAGGAGATATAGATAATCTGAATAGGCCTCCCTATATTAAAGAATTTGAAACTTAAAGCACCAGTTGCAAATGGATTCACTATATGTATGTATATGAGTATTTATTTAAAGTGCTCAACACAGTGATTAATTACTTCAAGTCCTTTGTAAAATGTAGCAGTGCTTTATTTTTCATTATTATTTGGAGACAACATATATATAATGTAGTGGGAAAAGAGAGTTTTTGGAATCAAAGACCAGGTTTCCAGCCCAATTTTAGCACTCTTAATTTATGCTATAAGTAACAAAAATTACATAAGCTCATATTATCCTGTATTAGATGGGAGTAATAATTGCTTCTCACTAGTTGAGCCACTTCCAGATCCATCTTTAACCTACAATTCAGTCTGTTTCGCATCTTAGTAATATCTAAACTGATGGGTTAAGTTTTGCCCTCAGGTTCTCATTACTGTTACCCATTGAAGTGTTGATAGGATTGAACTTTATTCCTGTGTTGCTCAGAATTCTTGTAAATATGAACCCAGCATTCCCAAACTAGTTCTCCAATTGGCCCATTACTGATACAGACTCACCATGTTTTAAGACCTATGTCTCCTTCATTTCATTTCATAATTCTCTGGATATACCAGAATGCTACCTCTCCACAGTGGTGATTAAAACTGTGTGGCTAACTCCACAGTGAAAAAATAACAGTTTTTACATCATTTACATTTCCAGTTTCTGGGAGAAACACGTATTGTGCTAGAGACAAATCAACCTCTTCTTTATTTAATGATAGCTAGTTTGGATCTGACTGAACTGGCTAAACCTTTAAGTGAGAAATTTCACTACCAGCTGTTTCTTTTACCTATAAACTAGATATTTATAAAAACTAATTTTGGAAAAATAAAGCCTTATAAGGAACTATAATTTAATAGGTTTTGAGATATTTCTGCTTTATTTTCATTGTTTTCATGTTTTGGAGTGAACTAAAAATTGAACAGAGTGGACAAATAACTATATTTAAATCAAGATGGCTTTATTTCACAAATTTAGATTTTGATCTTGTTTAAGAAGCCTAAAGAAATTATTATTTATACTAACAAAGTTCCTATTTACTGTTCTAAACAGCATTTACTATATATCCTAGAAAACAAAATAATGCTATGTCATAACACTTTGTGTTCATCTGGAGGCAGTAATTTTGGCTCAGTGAGGAAAACCTTTCTCAGTATTCAGACATACTTTCTGAAATGGTCAAATTAAAGTCACAAATTTACAAATCATCATCATAAGAAAAGGCTATAAAAATCACAGATAAGTTGAGGTATTTCTTTCAAAACCAGTAATCTAATTTGTCACAACATAGATAATATTTTAGAGATAAAATTCAGTCTACTTGTGTGGAAACAATACTGTGATTGAAAACCACTGAATATTTCTCTAAACCATAATCCACAGCACATTTCCTCTGACTCTCATTGAACTTCCATCACATTGGACTATATTCTGCTTACCGAAACCTGGCAAACTCACTACCACACCATGGTTTTGCCATTGCTGTTTTTTCTTACCATATCCATAGCACATGCAGCTATTGGAAATGATTTATCTTTGTATCAAATTACTACTCTGATACAAGTCTCATCAAATTTTCCATTTCATTTAGATGTCTTGTCTGTATCCCCAGTTCTATGAACATAACCTACCAAATAGTAGTTATTCAATAAATCATTTTAGACTGAATAACATTTCTACATATTTCCCTGATCTCTAAATTTTTTTTCACTTTATCAATTCTCTCTGGAATGGTAAATATTTACTTAAAACAACAACAATAACAATCCAACAGAATAACAAAATTTGTTTTGTATCTCAAGTGACATTTTCTATTCTACGACTAGACTTTGTTGGAGATAAAGAAGGCTTATTTTATATGATATTCCTTTGAGAAATCCTGAGTTTTGTTCAAAAATGATATATTTCAGTTTTTCTGCATGTAATTTTATCATCCCATAGAGTCTAGATTGAGTTCCTGAAGTTCTCAGTTATTCCACATGGGTCTAATTCTATTACATTTTTGGCCCATGTCAATTAATTTTCTTTTCTCAGATAATAAATTTACACTTCTATTCCTCTTCTGAGCAGTTAGACATTTTTAGTATGGAACATTCCATTAAAATGAAGTAACAAATTGCCCTGTAGCACACAGATTTTCAAAGGCTGCTTGATCTGATAATATAGTTCATAGCAGTTTCTTCTCAAAGTAATACATGTACACAAAAGACATTATTAATTTTGTGCGTTTACAAACTATGTGTAATTTAAAAGTGATGTCATTGTTCCACAAATATATCTAGGTTTCAAGATGATTGATTAAATTCTGTTTAAAATTTTACACATCAGTACAGTATATAATCACATTTTATATTCCTCTGTGCAGGATCTAGTTTTCTGAATCATACTTCATTGTCATGAGCATGTTCATCTTCCATACAGAACACACTGACTGAAAATAAGATCAAGTCTGTACATTTGGGGATGTAAATTTTTGAGATTACTGCAGTTGGTACTATATATCTCTCTTGTATTAGAGCCTCTAAATCTTGCTGTTTTTACCACTTTTGTGCTTGCAAGATTTATGCTACTCTACACTTTGTTTATATTCAGCAGCTAAGTATTATTTTCCTGTTATCATGACTAATCCTGTAATTTATTTTAAAATACCAATAAGGTTTTAAGCATAATTATAATACAGTTTTGCTGCATAATAACCTAGAATGAGAAAACTCAAAATTAAAAATGTGCAGACACAGAGACACACACACCTTCTTCAAACATATAAAGTTAGGCAGCATATTATAATAGATTCACCATTAACTTTGACTTGAAATTTGGAAATGGAATTTGATTCTAATTCTTACAAAATTACTTACAAATATATTTACAATTCTTATAAGTTACTTAGCCATTCATTGTTTTAGTTTCCTTCTAATTCTTAATTATTATAGTAGAAATGTTAGACTTTTTCCTTTAAAGAGTAGGTATTATAATCAAAAGTATGTAAGGGAAATTAGTATATTTTGAAAGTTTCTAATATTAGTTTTTATTATTATATTCTTAAAAAATAAACTTTATATTAAGTCTATTTTTCACACAAAATTGTTTAATATGAAATTACACAAATGATAGAAGTTTTGATGTCCATTTTTTTTAAATTAAAAATGCTAAAAAGGGGCTTCCCTGGTGGCACAGTGGTTGAGAGTCCGCCTGCTGATGCAGGGGACACGGCTTCGTGTCCCGGTCTGGGAGGATCCCATATGACACGGAGTGGCTGGGCCCGTGGACAGTGGCCACTGGGCCTGTGTGTCCAGAGCCTGTGCTCTGCAGCGGGAGAGGCCACAGCAGTGAGGGGCCTGTGTACCGAAAAAAAAAATGCTAAAAAGTTTGGAACAAAATGTAATGCACTGTAACATTACACAAGTCCACTCTAATAGAGTTGCGTATAATAACTCATAGTTTGACACTATGATTTCTTTTTTTTCAGTTTTGTCATTTGTAAATTGAAGCTGTTGATCTATGGAATTTCTAAAATTCTTCTAGGTTGCATTTTCATTTTAAATTTAATTAAATTAAGATATATGTGGAATTGAGGATTGAAATTAGATTCAAGCTTGAAACTGGAACCTAGACAATCTTTTAAAATGGGAGGGGGATAAAAATATTGGAGAAGCTGTAAAATCTAGGACAGTATATAGTGAAAAAAAGCTGAAAAAAAACTTTAGACATAGAATGAATAAGGGTTCAAGTAAGGAGGATAGAGACTGGTATGAGAGAAATCAGACCACCTGTGCAGCACAATGTGCAGAATGTCTGTAGAAGAACTCTAAATTTCAAAGTTGGCATTCTTCAAGAGTGCAGAGTAAGAATCATAGCAAGGTGAGTTGTGGTAAAGTTTAAGTTTCTGTCTAAATTTATGGTATTCAGATTTTACTTTTGCACCAAAGAAATCTCTTTTCCTTAAATACTTTATTCCTTCTAGAAAACAATAAGCTTAATATTTCAGACAAAATGGAAAGTTACTAGCCAAATTAGTTATTATTTATGAAATCACATTTTATTTATAGAATCTCAAGATAGATAATTGTTTAAATTTTATTTTAACCATGAAGTACTCAAAGGTAGAGTTATGACTATTTATTGATATTTTCTAAAATTCTAGCTAAAAAAACAATATAAAAACTATCACATTCACTGCCATTATATTTAATGATTGTAGTTAGTAGGATTGGGCAATTTCCTAAATATTATGACTCAGTTTCCTCTTTTAGTTCAATGAAATCATAATTTGAAAAAAGACTTTAAAGACATACAGCACAATATTTTCAACAAATTACTTAACATTTGTTAATTCATAATCCATGTTTCAAAGATCTCCAGTGCACTCTGAATGTCTGCAGGTTGGTCCGTTGATTCAAGGAACTGATATTAGCCTGAATGAGAGAAGATAGGAAAGAGTATGTTAAATGAATCACTTCAACTGTATGTGGTGAAACAGTATTCATGAGGAAAAAACACTGAATTTATATTTCTCAAAATCCAAACCTTGAATATTGAAAAAATAAAAATAAAAAAGATTGAGTAAAATCCAAGAGTTACCTGTGCATCCACATTTCATAAAGAAAAAAAGAAAAGCTGACAAAATAGTTTAATATCTTTGCTAACAAAAGAATAATCTCAATAAACAAATGTACAGGATTCTTCATTCCCTGTACATATTGTTTTGATCTTTATCTCTAGCATCAGTTCATCCCTTTAAGACTGAATAAGGAGTAGGTATAAGGTGAATAAGGTCAGAGCACACATTTGCTCCCAATGTCTCCAAAAAGAATCTGGAGGAGCTGGTAAAACAGGGTATACTCCTTTACTAGAAAATAACCTAAAAGCCTTATGCAGGCCTGTAATAAATAAATATGAACCCTGCATTAAGTGATACATCTTTTTGGAGATGCTGAACAGTTCTCAAACTCAATTAAGTCATAGACTATTTCCATAAAATTTTAAGGAAGTAGTGAGTTGTTCTTGTCAATTTATCATTTTCTGATGATGTTTTTCAATACCAGCTACCTGAGGAGAATTAGTTTCTTAGAAATAATTATTCCCAAGAATGGCTCATCATCCTTAAAACTATGTGGCAACCAACAGTTCATCATATTGATGGACAGGTGAGCACTGGATATGAAAAATTAAAATTAGGAAAAATAAATGGCTAAACAATGCCCCCAGGAAAAACAAGTATTAATAATCTCAGACGTATAAGGAAAGGTCTCAAAATCTTCTAAAACATTTATACTATAAACAGCTCAGGGTAAAAAAGCTACAGTGAATAAAATATGTAGAATTTTTGTAATATTCAATAAATATTATTCAACACCTACTCTTTGTGAGGTACCATATTAAGCCTTAAGATTGAGTATATTATATATTCTATAAAAGCTGAAGACCCCTGAGCTTTGTGCGCATCTGATTTATTCTGTCTTAGTGGACTCATTATCCAGTTTCTCCTACTATCAGCCTTCTGATTGGGTTTTGCTAGTGGAGGAAAGAAAGAGAGATTGAAATATTCCTTCCACACTTTTCCCCGCTTCAAAGACAAAGATCTGCTATTTGTTGCATTCTTCTACAATTATCCTTTCCTTCCTGCTGTTGTCCTCAATGTCTTTCAACTTTCACTGGATTTTCCTAACACCCTTTCCTTTCCTTGCCCTGTCATATCTATGGAATCTTCCTTTCACTGCTCCTTATTGGGTGCTTCATCATCCTTTGTCTGTCCCCTAACTCCTACCCATCCCTCAGTAAAATTCTGTTCCTTCAATTTTCCTGATGATCAAAGGTGATTGTGTCTTCTATCTCTTACCAGAACTGTAATAAATACAACACAATTCAAAAATATCTGTGAAGAGTGTAATTGGGCAAATTACAGTTAGTATGAAGAGTTTGCTGAGGAGAGCACAATTTTTTATGAGATGAAAGATGGAGTGGTATTCATTAAGTAATGTATCAACTGGGCCTTGAGACCTGGATTGGATTTCAACAGCTATTTAAAATTATTTTAACTTCTTCAGGATGAGAATATGTGATTATTGATTATACTAAATATCTCTTGAAGAGATCATTGGAGTTTTTCAATATGTTTAAGTTGAAATAAGTGATGCAGGAAAAATTCATGTAGTTACTATGCATGATGACAAGTAGAACATTCTCAGTAATCTAACAAACTCTAGTTGTGTCCTTCCCAGCCACAAATCGTTTGTACTCCCCCTTTATGTAACTTTTACCCCAACGTCTGTGATAATTCTTTTCTTGCAATTATTTATAGTTTCCATACAGAATATGATTTAGTTTTGTTTGGTATTGGACTTTACATTTGTTTACATTTTCTCTTGTATATTATCCAGTTGTGTGAACTGTCTTCAGTTAATGATTTTATTTTTATAGCTATATTTATTCCCAAATTTTGTTATTATTAGTAGTCTGTGATGCATATTATTATACGTGTATTCAGGCAGATGTATAGCTAAGGGATGAAATTACTCTCTTGGGGAGTAGGTATATTTTTAGCTTTATGCCTATTAAATAAAGTGGTTGTATTGATTCACAGGGATGACATTCCACATCCTCACCAGTATCTGGTATTGTCAGATATTTTAGTGTTTGCCAAACTAATAAAATGTGATGATACTTGCTTTCTTGGCCCAACAAAGTTCTGCTTTTATAAATAGTCTATGTATTCTTGAAAAATAATATATTAAGTATTTATTGGCTGTACATACTATGAGATATATATCCTTACCATTTGGTCTGAATCAGATATGATTCAAATATAAATTAAATAAGTAAGGAAAACTCTTCTCCTTATAAAAAATAGATATCAAAATATTCATAAATGTGAAATAAAAAAGGCAATTGAGAAGTAATTAAGTCAATAAATATCCATTTTTATTAATAGCAAAATGCTGAAGCACTCACCTAAATTATATATATATGTATATATATATAGAAATATTTTCTATAGTATGCACTTTATTACATATACTAGGTGAATATTTTAAAATATGCAGTCCAAATATTTAAATTTAAATTTTAAGTTTAACAAGGGCTTGTACTACCTATCACTTTTTAATTAATTTTAATGCAAATTCCTTACCAAATGTAACTTCATTGATAATTCATATAGATTTTTGGTAATTAAGATTTGGTTACAGTGGTCACACCTGTGTTGAAGATTTGGGTGCCACTCACTGATGATTCTCTACTTCTCTATTCTGAAAATTGAGTTTGCAGTAGTAGAAAAATAGAAACAAGTTGAGGTATTTAGAAAACAAAAAATGTGTCCATTAATGTCACCAATTATAAATGATGCAATGCATGTGTTATACAACAGATCTTATTACTTCTCAATAAATATAAATACTTCACTAATTACCACAGTCATGTGTCTACAGGTATAAGGTTATGTGTATGTGCCTGATGATTTTGAAATGAAGTTAATTTATATTAAAACATATAAAGTGTTTCCTTGACACCATCCCCATAGATTCTTGCCTTTATGCATAAAACAAGGCACATTAATTTGCATCTGTAGCAGAGAAAAAAGTTGCTATAGTAAATGCTAAGTAAATGGACTCATATTCCAAAAGCATCCTCATTCTATGGCTTTCTCCAGCCCTTCTTTTGTCTGCAGGATCTGACAGACTGCCCTACTCTTTCTCCTCTCTGCAGGCAAGTCCTTCTACACAGATAACAACTGTGCTTCATGACCTGCAGGAGCTGTGCTCTTGCCTTACACAGTCATCCTGGGAGACAGTATCTCCAGTTCCTATCACACTGTACGTCTTCCTCTTCCTTTGGTGCATTGTCCCATTATCTGCACACCCAGACTCACTCACACTCTGACTCTGAGTTGGATGGGCTTTTTGGAACTGAAGGAGCTGGAGAAGTCACTGGAGCTGTTCAAATGGCAAAACTGCCACTTGATTTCTGCCTAATTTCTGATGGTTAAGCAGAAACCAAGTGGAAGTTTTATTCTGATGATAAAACTACAGAAAATATTTTTATTAGCACCTTTCATTTTTATTCATTTCTAAGTGAGACAGCAACTCTCTCCAATATTCACATTTAAGTAACTGTGCCCTGCCCCCAGCCAAACAGGATAATTTGGCCTACCCAGTGGGAGCTGTTGGCCTGGCATTCCTAGCATCATCATTGTCATAACAAGAATGGATCCCAAAGTTACAGACTTCTTTTCACCCAGTCCTCAAACAACTCTTAATTAGGTACCATGCATGTCCCTGACCTTTTGCTAATTCTGGGCCTATGCTCTTAACCAGAATAGACAAAGAAACTTTATTCTCTCTGAAAGTTTGTAGTTAGATAATAAACAATTAGAAAAATAAGTTAAAAGTGTAGTATATGATAGCAGATTAGTGGCAATTGTTACATAGTCTAATCAGGTTGAAATGACAATGAAATGGTGGCTGGTTGATTAGAAAGGCACTCTAAAGAAGAATTATCTTATAGAAGTGAGTTTCCCAAAAATGGAGCACTAAGTATAAAGGTCCTGAATCGGTGAAAGCAAGATGGTGACATAAGGCAGAGTAATCAAGTTGGTAAGAGACAAGGACAGTGAAGCAGCTAGGGGCCAGATTAGATCTTTAGTTTTTGTAAAAGTGTGAAAGGAATACTTTGGAGAAGTGAGACTACAATGTCATGATCTGAGTTATACTATAAAAAATAACTTTGGTTGCTTTCTGCAGAAGAGATTGAAGGAAGAATGGATAATGGCAGCAGACAGATGTATAAAAAAGTTATTTTAGCAGTTCACATAAGAGATAATAATCAGATTTGCAATCAATCTAAAGGTGAAGTAAAACACATCTTCTGATTGGATTGATGTATATAACAGTGTAATGGGGTAATAATGGCACAAATTACAAAGTAAAATTTACTGGAATAGGGCTTCCCTGGTGGCGCAGTGGTTGAGAGTCCACCTGCCGATGCAGGGGACACGAGTTCATGCTCCGGTCCGGGAAGAACCCACATGCCATGGAGTGGCTGGGCCCATGAGCCATGGCCGCTGAACCTGCACGTCCGGAGCCTGTGCTCTGCGACAGGAGAGGCCACAACAGTGAGAGGCCCGCCTACCGCAAAAAAAAAAAAATTACTGGAATTGAAGCAGAATCGGGAGGATGCAGATTAAGACTTCTGCTTCACTCATTAAATTGGAGATGTCTATTTGATATTCAAGGCAGTTGTAAAGTTGAGTGTTCAGAGAGGAGGTATCAGTTAGAGATATAAACTGGGAGTCATGTGACCACATATTAGCTGCAAGGGAGGATTTTATGAACTTCTGGTAAGAGTTTAAATCAGCAAAATCTATTTAGAGGATAAAAAACATATATGTGTACTATGTCACCCTGGGATCACCTCCTCCATTCCACCCAGAGCTCAGACAGCGTGAGAAATTTATTTGGGAAGGTGATTGTGGAGGAGGAATGAGGAACAGATGAATGAACCACGGAAAAGGAGAGTCAAATCTAGAATACATTATCAAGTTAGGGAATTGGATTCTCTATGACCATTCACGGAAGTAAAACAAAGGGGAAATATTTATCTCTTACCTCTAGGGGTTCCATTATTCAAGTATTACCACGTGGGTGTTAACTCATCGATATGTCTAGATGGAGCGTACATGTGTATCAAACCAATCTCCTCCAGCAGTCCACACAACATTGTTCAAGAAGTTCCAAGGCAGAAAGTGAAGTCTTTCCAGGGCCTGAAGACTGGTACTATCAGTTGCATTGTTATGAGGCTGAACAAAGTCTACACTGGTAAATAAGGTCACAGACGAACAAATGTTGAGACTGAGAGGATTTGCAGTGGTGTAATAGGTATCCAAATCATCCTATGATATTGAAATTAACATTCTTCTGTGTATATCTGTGATGCACTGAATGTTTATGTCATCCCCAAACTCATATATTGAAATCTTAAGTCCCAAGACAATGGTGTAGGAGGTGGGGCCTTTGGGAGGCGATTGATTAGGAATGGAATTAGTACCCTATAAAAGGGATGCCAGAGAGAATCTCTGCTCCCAGTCACATGAAGGTACAAGAAGTTGGAAGTTTGCAACCTGGAAGACAGCTGTCACAAGAAGTCAACCATACTGGCACCCTGATCTCAGATTTCTAGCCTCTAGAAAAGTGAGAAATAAATTTCTGTTGTTTATAAGCCACTCAGTTTATGGTACTTTGTTATAGCAGCCTGAACTGACTATGACAATATCCTAGAGTAATTCTGACCCATTTATATAACAATACATGTTCATAGAACCTATTTTTAAAAAATAGCAAAACACTAAGGAAAGCTGAATGACAATATATTGAACAATGGATAACTTTATTGTGATATTTTCATATAATGTAATCCTAAACATTTAAAATACTGGATAAGGTGTGTTAAAACAGATGGATCTTGGGGCTTCCCTGGTGGCGCAGTGGTTGAGAGTCCACCTGCCGATGCAGGGGACATGGGTTCTTGCTCCGGTCCGGGAAGATCCCACATGCCACGGAGCGGCTTGGCCTGTGAGCCATGGCCTCTGAGCCTGCACCTTCGGAGCCTGTGCTCCACAACGGGAGAGGCCACAACAGTGAGAGGCACGCGTACCGCAAAATAAAAACAAAAAACAAAAAACCAGATGGATCTCACTAATGTAACATGGAACAAAACAAAGCAAGGTGAAGGTAAACATATACGTTTTTAACTTTTAAAAATACATGATCATCATTCAATTGTATGTATATATACTGGAACATAATTATAAACAATTACAGAAATATGTTCATTAGCAAATCTAAAGTCATTGTTTCCTCTATGAATAGAGAAGGGAATTTGATAAAAGTTCCCAGGGGCCTCCAACTGAATTAATAATATTTTATACCTAGCTAAGTGGTTGATACATAAAGGTTTTTTGTTTTTCTTTATGATTTTCATATGTATTGAAACTGACAAAATAAATAACTAGCCTTGTATCTGGAATTTATGTTTCTTTGATACGCAGAACTACAGTAATAAAAGTTCTTGGGGTGTCAGCCCTTAGCTCTGAAATTTGGAGCATCTCTCTAATATCTTCCAATAATTCCTAGACTCTTTTGTCTTGATGCTTTAAAAGTAAATATGCATTTCAAACTTTTTTTTAAGGGGAGATATTTAGACAAAGTAGAAATGATAGAGTACAAATATATGGCAGAATCAACAAAAGGGTTTTGATCTCTTAGATAAGTATACTTTGTAGTTTATTTCAAGTAAATAATCTCCTGGAAATGGGACAATATATAAAACTGTTGGGTCTCTCCTTATACACGGTATAAATAAATAAAATCACCCCTCACTGGAAGACCCTAAGTAGGTCATTATGCATCATGGTGTGAGGTTACCTAAAACAGACACTGAGATAGGGTATGTGACTAACTCATTTATTCACATGTTTACTAAGAATATTCCCATCAGCAAGGCCTTAGAGGAACAATAAAGAGAGTAGGCATGGGCCATGTTTTTATAAAATCTAGTGGAGAGGAGGCAATTGGAATAACCCAAGAAGGTAAATAAGCATTCAAATTTTGATAAGGACTGTAAACACACAAACAGGAAACTATATTAGGGAATAATGGGTTAAAGGCAAGAAGAACTAATTCAAATAATGGTTCCTTTGAGAAGCAACACCTAAGCAGAAACTGAAAGAATGAGAAGGAGTCAACCATTTTGAAAAGGCAGATCATCTCTGTGCTCTGTGACCACCTAGAGGGGTGGGATAGGGAGGGTGGGAGGGAGGGAGATGCAAGAGGGAAGAGATATGGGAACATATGTATATGTATAACTGATTCACTTTGTTATAAAGCAGAAACTAACACACCATTGTAAAGCAATTATACTCCAATAAAGATGTTAAAAAAAAAAGTTTCAGGCTGAGGAATCAATATCTGTAAAGACTGTAGGCAGGGAAAGCCTTAGCCAGTTTTGAATTCAACCTGTGTTGCTAGAAAAAAGTGAACCATGGGTGACACAGCGTAGGATAAAGTAGACAGATAAGCAGGGATCAAAATCACATAGGTTTTAGAATAAACGTTATAATTGTCCATTTAATTTTGATTGCATTTAGAAGATGAATACCTTTGGGCTGGAATGAGACCATATTTGGTTTTGTTTGTTTGGTTTTAACAAATTATTCTGGCTTCAGTCCATAATATATTACAAAGGTAATGGTAGATGAAAACACATCGTCATTGCAGAAATACAAACTTGGAGAATAATTTTGTAATAAATTCAAGTCCTCTGGTTAAGAAAAGTTAGTTACTAAGTGCAATCAAGTCCTCAGAAGCAAGATGTAAGAAAGGAATGAGCTCTCCACCACACATAGGTTTTACTCCTTGGGTTAAAGAGTGTTGTAAGGATATCATCTAGATTTCCCTTCACTTATTTCCAGTATATTTTATGATCTTCATTCCTATTCCATCTTCTATTTCTAGTGAAAAATCTGTGAACTTTTTTACACTTAATAGAAATAATTTATTGACTGTTTGACAGTGTGTTAACATTGTTTATATTTTATCTCAACACTGCTCTTGACAGTACTCTGAAGTAGACAATATTTCCAATACATGAGTCATGAGGAAACTGAGGAATGGAAAGTGTAAACTATTTGTTTTGAGTAGCATAACTGTAAATGTTGAAGACATGATGCAAATTCTGATATCTGTTTTTCTAAAATTCATGCTTTTTTTTAAAACCACTATACTATGCTGCCTCTCTGATCTGAGTCCACCCACTCCTAGTTCATTTCTTAATCAACTATTTATTGAGTAATGTTCTAGGCTTTTGAAATACAGCACCAAAAAAAGTCAATAGAAATCTCTGTCTTCATTGAACTAACATTTTAGTAAGGAAAGAATATAATAAGCAAAAATGTAAAATGTATAGTGTGTAAAATGATAGTAATGTTATGGTAAAAGCCAAACATGGTAAGTATCTACAGAACACAGAGGATTTGAATATTTTAATAAAATGGCCATGGAAATCCTCACAGAGAAGATGGTATATGACCAAAGACATCAAGAAGATACACAGCAAACCATATCTGTTACCATGTTCAGTAATAACCAAGAGGCTATTGCACCTAAAAATTGAACACAAAAATGACCAGAAGAAGGAAAGAAGTTCATAGAGAAATTGGAGAGTTCATACAATGTAGGATCTATAAAACATTAGTACAAAATCTGGCTTTTACAATGAGTGAGATGAGAATAAATTGGAGAGTTTTACATAAAAGTGGGTCATAAGCTGATTTATGTTTTAAAGTGCCATATTGAGAGTATGCTGAAGGGTCCCTGATTCAGTATCAAAGACATCTGTTTGAAGGCCACTGTAATAATCCAAATGATAAACAATGGCAGGATGCTAGTAGTGGAAGAGGCAAAAAGTGGTCAGGATCTAGCTGTATTTTGAAGTTACAGTCAATATTAGGTGATGATGGATAGGTTCTGAGATGTGAGAGAAAAAGGATTCCATGACTTTGGGATTAAGCAATCTTATTGATTTGATATTTAAAATTAAGTCATAATTTTTAATTATATATGAATGTCAATAAAAATATGGCTCAAGGAAAATAAAATAACTCATTGTGTAACCAGATCTCTCTTCCATTGCTTTGAGATGGTACCATGGACAGAGAAAAAAACATATAGGTTTAGGAGACAGTTATCCACAATTCAGTCTCATTGACAGATTCATTGATTTAAATGTGACAGGACCGTGAAGTGGAAAGTGAAAGAGAAAGGAATTCTGGAAGCCAAGACCTTAGATTTATTCCCCCTTAAAAAGGATAGCTAATATTTATAATGTGATAAAATGTGCCAAATTCTCTTACTTGCATCATCTCATTCTCTCAGCAAACCTTACAGAGTAGACATTGTTTTCATTGTATATATGGGAAAATTCATCACACTGAGAGGTTAAGTAACATTTTTCATTAGATAGCCAATATGCACAGTGTAGAGACCTTGGACAAGCCATTTAAACTTACTGAAATTACAGTCTCTGATTTTTTGTAATTGAGAGTACAGGACTACATCAAGTTAAGTTGAAATATTTCACAGGTGCTTAGTATGTATATAATTCCAAAATGTGAATTGATCCCAAATATCTTCATTCTTTCAGTGGGCCTAGAAAGTTTAACAGATATCTGGTATAATGTTACAATGAAGTACCAAATTTCCCTAAAAGTGAAAGACACTGCTCTTGAAGTATTTCCAATGTGTATACAGAGGAAAAGTATTTTGGCTCATTTAATTTTGTAAAATCTTTGTCTTGTACATAATTCAGATTCCTTTTTTTGCCCATAGGAATAGTGAGGCAGGTATGCATTAATTCATGTCATTGTACAAGAATGGATAGTAATAAAACAGTGGCATTTTCCAAATTGCCAGTATAAAGAATTATCAGAAGTACATGAGTATTATTTTCAGATTCTCCAAGGGGTTAACCTTTATGTTATCTGTTAAATATGAATTATGTATTAGCTTCTCATATTTCCATATATAAAACTTTGTGCCTTGGTCCTGTTCCTTGGAATGACCTTGATGTAATCAAAGATAATAGTGTTCTTGACCAAAGACATTAATCAATAACTTTATAATATGAAACACTATGAATATTTAATAGCTTCAGCTTGAATAATTCAAATTTCATATCACTAAAAAATAAAGTCAATTGAGTGACTGAGATTTCTATATCCCCCGTATTCCTGTTCTGTTTACTACTCTTTATTTGAGGAAGGCATGGAATTATATATGTTGGTGACATAATGCCTCTTTTGTTCACTTTTTGTGTATATATAATTTTGGTTTGTTTTTCATTTCGTTGCTGAATATGAGCAGCCATTTTAGTGAGTTCACAATTCAAGCGAGAGTTCATATGGAAAGCAGTTGCCTTAATTCATTGAAAGATACTCTGTCAAAAATATGCCTTAAAATGTTGAGAGTGAAATATCTATTTTAAAATAAAAACACAGAATCATAAATGCCTAATGAAATTGCAATGAAATCTTCAAAAAGGGAAAATAAACTATAATGATTGCAGATAAGATTGAAATTCAGTGTATAACTCATCTAAGCAAAGGCTTTGTAGAATTTCATTGAAATAGAATGCCAATATGAAATATGTAGGAAATTCATTAATAAATGGAAATATATGTATATATATTATATATACATGCATATATTCATTTTAAGCCATATGCAGCCATTGTATTCAGAAAAAATATTTTAAAAGCTTCAGTATTAATCAATTCTGAATTTTTTTTTTTTACTAAAGCAAATTACCATTGTCCATGGTAGAAGGTAGAAAATATATGTCGGCTATAGAGTGGATTTATACGTAACAACAGGATAATCCTACTCCCTCCATAATGCACTCCAAGTTTTCAAGTCAAAACTTAATTAAATCAGGAATCTGTATGTGTTGTAGGAATATGAATATACAAAGAATAATCATAGTTCACTAAAATGTTTTATTTGCATATAAAAATTCACTTTTTGTGAAGATACTCTGAGAGTATTAGTTACATATGGAAAGCCAATTGTGCATACATCCACTAATTATTTAAGCTCACTAAGATAGATATTAGTACTAATTCATACAGTAGTACTAATATATATATATAATCAGTGATTCACTGTCAAAAAATGGAAATGACCTCCAATATACTTTATTCTTCTGAATTGTACTTTTGCCACATGAAATTGGAATTTTGTTTTAAAAATTCTTTTTCTTTTCTCCCTAGTAGATTATATGATTCATCAGAACAGAGTTATTTCTTACTCATGTTAGTAGGTTTGTGTACCTATATTGGAGCTTGACTTGGAAAGTGACCAAACATAATAGCATTGTTGTACATGTAAGTATTGTTGCAGTTAAAATAATATTGCATATCTTAGTTTTGGGCAAGAAGAACTTAACAAATGACAGAAAATCACAAGGCCCTCTTAACGAATGTCAGAAATATAACTAAAGAAGATGCAAATAAAAATAGTAAGGAAAAGCACTTTGGTATAGAATCACCCAGGAAAATGAGTTCAAATTTCTCCCTCTACATTTTGCAGTAATGTGTACCTCAAGTTGAGTATGCAGCAGCTACAAAGTGCCTTTCCTTGTTCAGAATGTCCTGAGCAGTTTATCATTTAGTACTGGGAAGAAGAGAGAGAGAGACATAGGGGAAAGAGGGAGAGAGAGATTGGTGTGTGTGTGTGTGAGAGAGAGAGAGAGAAACAGAACAGCTCAGAAAAAGTTCCTATTTCCAACTCCTCACTTCTGCTCTATTTCTATTACTTAAGAGTGAAACCAGACCAAAAAATAGATTATGTGTCATTTTTGTTTGTTTTCTTATTTTACAACACATGGAAAACTTCAAGCTGAAGAAATAAATTAGCAGGTCTATAGGGGTAGAGAGACACTTTCTAATCTCTACAATACTATCTTTAGAGTGGAAGATGAGATCAAATACATGATTTCCAATAATGAGAATCAGTAAAGACAAAAATGACTCTTTGTAATGAATAATGATCTAAATATTCATCTGAGGATTTATTCCTTTGTTGCAGGTTTTTGGAACAATAGAGTACAGTGTTTGAATCATAACTGATGTATATTGCCATAAAAAAGGGATTTTTCAAGCTAGCTCCATGTGGTCTAAAATTATTTTATTTATTACTAAAAGGAATGACTTAGACAAGTCCTGTGGTAAAAACAGATTTATAGTCTGTGCTATTCACCTGTTTTATTTCTCCATATATTGCCATTGATATATATTATCCATTCTTCACAGCAGTGGCTTTACCATGGTAAATTAAATATCTCATTGTCCTTCTCTGTCCATTTTACATTAGAATGTTTCTGAGCAGACTTTTACAGTTCTCTCAGAATTATAGCAGGTTTCTATTTAAATAAAAACAAAGTTAAAGCAAAAAATCTTAGACTCAGTTGAAAATCCCTTTTAATTTTATAAGTGGGATGTTTAAGTAAAATATGTTTTCTTCTATTTTCAAGAAGAAAACAAATATGTGGTATGTCAGTGGAATTATCTAAAGCTGACTGTCTTGAATAAAAGCAAGACTAGACTAGAAACAGTCTAAAATAGACATTGTGAAAAAAATAGGGAAAATAATTATTTATTTTACATTCCTTTATTCTAATATTTTAATCTACTCTATGCTATACTATACTAAATTTTATAAGGTGTGAAAATAAATAAAAGACAACTTCATTTAAAACATTATCAGGAAGTTTGGAAGGGAGAACTCTCATGCACATACCAGCCTGAATAATCAGAAGGAAGAAGGAAGAGAAGCGATTTTTAAAAGGTCTGTTTGTATAGAATTCTTTGGGTAATATTCTCTGGGTTTCAACTTTTTATCCGTGATGTTAAGAATGTTATTTTTCTTCTGGTATGAGGGAGGACATTTTTTACATGGGATTTTCATCTCCTGCTTTTAAGAAAAGGAAGGAATGTCTATTTAGATCTTCTGGCCATTTTTTAATTGGATTGATTGTTTTTATGATATTGAACTCCATGAGCTGTTTGTACATATGAGAGATTAATCCTTTGTCCATTATTTCAATTGCAAATATTTTCTCCCATCCTGAAGGTTGTCTTTTCATCTTGTTTATGGTTTCCTTTGCTGTGCAAAAGCTTTTAAGTTTCATTAGGTCCCATTTGTTTATTTTTGTTTTTATTTTCATTACTCTAGGGGGTGGGTCAAAAAAGATCTTGCTGTGGTTTATGTCAAAGAGTGTTTTTCCTGTGTTTTCCTCTAAGAGTTTTATAGTGTCTGGTCTTACATTTAGATCTTTAATCCATTTGGAGTTTATTTTTGTGTATGGTGTTAGGGAGTGTTCTCATTTCATTCTTTTACATGTAGCTGTCCCGTTTTCCCAGCACCACTTATTGAAGAGTCTGTCTTTTCTCCGATGTATGTTCTTGCTTCCTTTGTCATAAATTAGATGACCGTATGTGAGTGGGTTTATCTCTGGGCTTTCTATCCTGTTCCATTGATCTATATTTCTGTTTTTGTGCCAGTACCATACTGTCTTGATTACTGTAGCTTTGTAGTATAGTTTGAAGTTGGGAAGCCTTATTCCTCTGACTCTGCTTTTCTTTCTCAAGATTACTTTGGCTATTCAGTGTCTTTTGTTTTTCCATACGAATTGTAAAATATTTTATTCTAATTCTGTGAAGAATGCCACTGGTAGTTTGATAGGGATTGCATTGAATCTGTAGCTTGCTTTGGGTAATATAGTCATTTTCACAATATTGATTCTTCCAATCCAAGAACATGGTATATTTCTCCATTTATATCATCTTTGATTTCTTTCATCAGTGTTTTATAGTTTGAATACAAGGCTTTGGCCTCCTTAGGTAGGTTTATTCCTAGATATTTTATTCTTTTTGTTGCAATGGTAAATGGGATTGTTTCTTTAATTTCTCTCTCTGATTTTTTGTTGTTAGTGTATAGGAATGCCAGAGATTTCTGTGCATTAAATTTGTATCCTGCAAGTGGAAGACCTAAATAGACATTTCACAAAAGAAGACATACAGATGGCCAAGAGGCACATGAAAAATATGCTCAAAATCACTAATTATTACAGAAATGCAAGTCAAAACTACAATGAGGTATTACCTCACACCAGTCAGAATGGCCATTATCAAAAAATCTAGAAAAAATAAATGCTGGAAAGGGTGTGGTGAAAAGGGTACACTCCTGCATTGTTGGTGGGAATGGAAATTGATACAGCCACTAGGGAGAACAGTATGGAGGTTCCTTAAACAATGAAGACTGGAACTACCATATGACCCAGCAATCCCACTGCTGGGCAGATACCCTGGGAAAACCATAATTCAAAAAAAAGACATGTACAAGAATGTTCATTGCAGCTCTATTTACAATAACCAGGACATGGAAGCAACCTAAATGTCCATTAACAGATGAATGGATAAAGAAGATGTGGCACATATATACGAGGAATATTACTCAGTCATAAAAATAAACGAAATTGAGTTATTTGTAGTGAGGTGGATGGACCTAGAGTCTGTCATATACAGTGAAGTAAGTCAGAAAGAGGAAAACAAATACCGTAGGCTAATGCATATATAAAAAGGTACTGATGAATCTAGTGGCAGGGCAGGAATAAAGATGTAGACATAAAGAATGGACTTGAGGACACGGGGTGAGTGGGGAAGCTAGGGCAAAGTGAGAGTAGCATCGATATATATTCACTACCAAATGTAAAATTGTTAGCTAGTGGGAAGCAGCTGCATAGCGCAGGGAGATCGTGCTTTGCGACCTAGAGGGGTGGGATGGGGAGGGTAGGAGGGAGGCTCAAGAGAGAGAGGATATGGGGATATATGTATGCATATGGCTGATTCACTTTGTTGTACAACAGAAGCTAACACACTATTGTGAATCAATTATATTCCAATAAAGATCTATTAAAAAAAGCAGAAAAGGAAGGAAGATCCCTCCCTGCCCCAGCAACAATGTGCTAACCAACAGTAAGAAACTGCCACAACCTCGAACTCCTGTTCTTATCCAGTGAAATTTTATTCAAAACAACCTTCCCCAATTTCCTCCTAAAACCTAGTAGAAATTGACCTTCCTTTTGTCTCTTCAGACTTGCCATGATTCACTATAGCTTGCCTGCCCGAGAACTGCAATTCCCTGCTTTTCCAGATTATACCCATTTTGCTGGTAAAGTAACTGGCTATGTTACTTTTTGAGGTTGACATTAGTCACTTTCAAAGCCCTGCTACTTTCTGTGAGAAATAAAAACTTTTCATTTTACTGGGAAGTTATTTTAAAGTAGAATATTGTGAATGATGATAAAGAGTAAATAGATCCAATATTCTCTCAGATATATGTGAAATAAGCAAGAAATAAAACAGAAATGTAGATATGTTTATTCCTTGATAGTTTATATCTTAAAAATCCATTACCATAAGGTAGATGGACATAGAATCTACAATGATTAAAATCATATATGAATAAATTTCTTATCACAGCATTCTGATTTCAGATAAATAGAAATCAGGTGATAATTTCATATCAATCATTCTATTGTCTTTGATATTTTTAAAAAGAACAAATTGTTTGCCTTGCTTTCACAACATTTATGTTACTTATCATTGTAATTGTTAGGTACTAGGTGTTTTTTAAAGTTGTATATATGTGATATATAGCACTAAAAAAAGTGAAAATAAGTTTACTGTCCATCAGTAAGGGAATGCACTATTACATTTTGATGCAGTCATACACTAGAAAAAATGAGAGCTACTTAAATAAAAATGAACAAAAGTAAAAATGAATGTTGAGTTAACAAAGAAAAGGTAAATATCAAAATTAGAACAATAGTTTTTCACTGGTTATATAAAGAAAGGAGGGGCTTGTCATATGAGCCTGTTACACCTTCCACATTTATTTCTAAACAAAAAAGACACTTGCAGCAACTATTGTGAAGTATTTATACCTTATAAATCTAGATAAATGGTGCTCTATATTTTATGTACTTTTATGCATGTTTGAAATATTATATGATTAAATTATTTTTAAAAAGACAATTTTGTATTTCAAAGTTTTCTTTGAAAATGTTCTGCTCAAATTGAATTTTAAAGAATCTAGTAATGATTTTTCAGTGTGAAAATGATTTTATACCAACTCCATTAGATAAACAATAGATATTCCTAGATACATCTGCACCAAGCCTTTCCTTCTATGTGCATGCACAGAGATTCTTGGCTAGCTTTATCTTTGTCTCTAAGGGATGTATAAAATCATTCTAAATTAGAAAAAAATGTGTCCATGTACAATGTATACATCTTCCATATAGCACTATCTTAAAATGTGTTAATCAAAATATGATGTATGTACAAAAATGGACAAATTATAAGTATATAGTTCAATTAATTTGCACATAGTGAGAACACTTAAGTAACACCTACACAGGTCATAGCACAGTACTTCAAAAATGTTCCCCCGCCTCTCCCTCCAAATAACCATTACCTTTATTTCTAATAGCTTAGATAGTTTTGTCTGGTTGTGTGTGTGTGTATGCATTGTGCATGGTGAGGGTTGTTGTGTATGTATATGTGTGCGTGCAAGTATGTGAGGGTCTCCTTTAGCCCAGTTATGGGTTGATGAAATTCATCAGGGATGTTGCTTATAGCAATAGTTCATTAATTTACTTTGATTTATAATTTCATGTTATAGGAATATATTACAATTGATTTATTCATTACATTGTTGATAGATATTTGATTTGCTTCCAGTTTTGAGCAAGTACACATAAAGCTCCCATATGTATTTTTGTTTTGTCTCTTGATGAACATATTGATATTCTGCATTTCTGTTTGGTACATGTAATTGGATAAAATTGTTGGCACATGGGTGTCAATAATAGATAGTGCCAGTTTTCCATTTTTACCTGCCACATTGTAGCTCGATCAGTGATATATTTTATTGTCAATCCTATTAATTGTAGCGACCTGGTGGGTGTGTAGTGTTATCTTGTTTATTTATTTTTCCTCATGGTAACTATGTCTTGTATTGCCCTTGTGATTAATGGGAACATTTTCATACAGTAATTGGCCATTCGGATGTCCTTTTTATTGAAGTGCCTCATCAACCATCCTGTCAATTGCTTATGAGATTCTCTGTATTTTCTTATTGATTTGTAAGACTTCATATATTTTTCTAGAAATGAGTTTTTGTCAGTTATATGTTTTGCAAATATTGTTTCTCAGTTTGTGACTTGAATATTTACTCTAATATATATAGTATTATATTAACTAGTACATTATTATATATGTGTGTGTGTATGTTTAACAAATTGACAAAACACTATTTATTGAACAGACCATCCTTTCCCTATTGTCATATATCAAGTGTCCATATATGTGTGAGTGTGTTTCTGGACTCCCAAATCTGTACCACTGATTTTTTTGCTTATCCTTAATCCAAAACATAGCTTCTTAATTTATTTTCAAATAAATGTGATCGTCATTAGAATAATCACCAACTCTTCAATTCTTTTTAATTAAATTGCTTTTGCATGACTTATACGTCATATTTTAATATATATTTTACAATATCCACAAAAAGAACCCAACTGTAATTTTGTTTGTGATTGTGTTGCATGTTTAGAATGATCTGAGCAGATTAACATTTAACAATACTGAATCATTGATTGCAGTAATAGGATATTGTCCTGCATTTATTTAGTTTTTTTCAAATGTATATCAATAAGCTTTAAAGTCTTTAATGCAAAGGACTTGTACATTTAATACGGATATATTTCATGCTTTTTGTTTTTGCTCTCGATGCTACCATTTTCTTTCCATATGGCTTATATCTGGTATATAGATATTCAATCAATTGTTGCACATTTGTCTTATATTCAGAAAACTTAATAAGTTTATTTTATTAATATAATGGTCAGCAACTTACTGAATTATTCATCAATATTATATTTCTCAATAATAATAGCTTTATGCTTTCTTCTAATGTTTGCCTTATTCCAAGGGTTCTAAAAAATAAGTCTACTAGAGATAACAACAGGCTTCCTTGCCTTCTTCCTTTGTTCAGAGAGAAAACTTTAAAAACCTTTTTTCAATTTTATTGTAATTTTTTTGCTGGAGTTCGTAAGTATCCTTTAACAGGTTATGGAAATTCTTTTCTATTACTAGTTTATTTTTTAATTAATATTGGTAACTAATTTTACCTGATGCTTTCTTTGGTATTTAATGTTATAATCACGTATGTTTTCTCCTGATTCAGTCATAATGGATTTATACTGACAGAGTTTTGAATTGCAAAGGACTCCTCATTCTTGGACAAAACTCAATGTGTTCATGATGAATTGTTCATATATATTGTTCAAAATATTTTATTTAGGATTTAGGCATACTCATTTAAGTGAGAGATTGACCTGACTTTAGCAAGTATTTCTTCTTTTTCTGATCTTGGCAGAGTTTGTGTAAGATTTATGTTCTGTTTTTCACTGTAAGTTTCAAAGAATTCGTCAAAGAAATTCATTGGTCTTCCTGTGGAAATTTAATCAGATATTCAATTTATTCATTGGTTATAGGACTATATAAAACCTCTGTTCTTTTTTTCTTTAATCACCTTTAATGAGTTATATGTTGCTTTTTTAAAGGCTTTTCATTTACTGAGATACCCTACTCAAAAGCTGCTTATCTTGTTTAGATCTGAATGTGACAAAATTGAAAGAGCAATAAAGTAGAGCTATATCCAGCGTTAATCCTAAGAAACACTTTTTTATCCAATTCCTTTAAAGTTCTCCACAATTTGTTTTTTTTTCCGTTTGTTGTATTTATGCCTCATCATTTAAATTTGATTTAATGTGTGTAAAAATGCCTGTATAGATGGTGATCATTATTTCTAGGTTATCAAGGCAAATTGCTAGTAATTTACAGGTACTTGGACCTATGGATTTGACTCCTGCTTTTACCTAAAGTGATTAACACTTTGACAGAAAAAAAGTAAAATAATGATATATTTATTGCAAAAATATGAAATAATATTTAAAATTAATTTTTCAATTAGTTGAAGTGATAATGCAGCTGTTTGCTTGCATATCACAGAAAACATGAGACGAAGGATGTCATCTGTACATTTTTGGTTAACATCAAAGAGGAATCCTATGAAATATTAACAGGAACAGAATTAAAGTATGTATATGTAATTTTTAAAGATTCTAATGTTCCCTGTAAAACTAATAATTGGATAGACATCAGCATTATTACTTCCCCAACATTAAAAATTTTTAATGATTCAAAATTTAAATAGAGTAACTTATGAAGTAACCAGGTCCCATTATGACTGAGCACTGAAGGGTAGATTGCATGAGGCACAATTACATGAGCCCAAGTACCAGCTTATTCCTGCTGCTTCCGTCAAAGCAATTTTTACAGGGAATACTAGTTACACGTATAACCTATTGATACATATTTTTCTTTTGACCGATCATTTACTTGAAGAGAAGGACACCATTAATCATCATTCTGATTATAATATAAAATAAAAGCAGGGTGAATATCTAATATCTTTATTCAGAATATGGAAACAGCAATATTCCTTGAAATATTAAGGAAAATATAAAGTACACCTAGGTTTCACCACAATTACAAGTTGCATCAGTAAATGTAATTGCTCCGTATTACAGCAATTACTTTAAACTGTTTAGCCTTCTGTCCATAGGAGGGTTTTGTTTTTCTAATAGTATCAGGCCATTAAATGTGCTGACCAGTGTTATCATTGAATTTTCCTTTCCTCCTAAATCTCATGACAATGAAAGCATTTCTGCAGAGTCTATACAAAGTCACAAAGTCACTAGGCTGGAGCTTGTCACCCAATAATAGACTCTGTCATTTATGAGTTCCCACTTTATGTCACTCCTGAATGCTTTCACCTGAACCATTACTGAGCAACCTGAAATGTGGGGATAAATCTGCCACTGTGTTCTGCATACAATGACAGATCATCTGAGGGTGAAAGAGTCTCAGTGAGAAGAGAGCCATTTCTATCACACCTCCCCTCTGCCTATGTATATGCATGCCAGTGTAGGACGAAACTCTGCTTTCTTACAGTGTTATTTATTGGAAGCTGTTACTTCATTGGATTTTTCACTCACAATTTGACACTTCCTCCTACAGTGTAGTTGCTGCACCGAACACATCTTTTCTGTTGTAACTGCTATCAGTAAAGGAGAGTTAATTTCCTTCTTGCTGATTCTCAATTTGAGCATCTATGTGCCAGGCATTCTGCCTGCATTTTGCATTCATTATTTCATTTAGTTCTCATGGCAGCCCTATGGAATGGATATTATTGCCTCCCTTTAAAAAAAATGTCCAGGTCACAAATGTAGTAAGTGGTGCAATAACTATTCAACCTTGATTTTCTCTGATTCTAAACTCTCTGCCCTTTTAATGGGCTGCATCTCTAGTGTTTGTGCACATAATGTATTATTAGCATTGCATTTAAAAAATGTTTTAAGTCATTAAATATACATACAACTGCTGTATGTAACTTAGATGTAAAATTAAATCATCATGATAAACCAAACAATATATTCAGAAATCAGGGTAATACCTTAAAAGCCCCTGTTTTTTCCCTGTCAACTTCATTCCCTCAGGAGTAATAACCACTTATTTCAAGTTATGTGTTATTAAATCTCTCTCTTTTCTATAGAGTTTTACTATCCATGTAAGATATATAATACGTATGTATGTATATATATTTAGTTAGTTCGTTCATTCATTTCTAGTGCATTTGTCAATTTATATAAATGAAATTAGTATATATTCTTTTGCAGCTTGTTATTCTCAGTTAATGTTATGCTTTTGAGATTCCCCCAATTTGCTTCATGCAGCTGCAGTCTATTCCATGGTTGATGGACATCTGGGTAGTTTTCAGTGTTTTACTCTTATGAACAGGGCTGCAAGGAAAATTCTGATTTCATGTCTGCAGAAGCATATGTGTAGGATTGTCTCTAGGATGTATACCGAGTAGTGGGATTGCTGGGTCATAAAACATGTACTTGTCAACTGTATTAAATAACGCCAAATTATTTTCCAAAGTGGCTGCATCAATTTGCTGTAAGACGAGCAGTTGCTAGGTAGTTAATGAATGTGCCCCTTGCTCATATCTTTGTCAATAATTAGTTTTGTCCAACTTTGGAATGTTTACCAAATTGGTCACTGTGGTTTTGATTCACATTTCTCTGCTTTCTAATGTCCCTTTATTATTCATGTTTTATCTGTGAAATCTTTGTTCATATATTTTTACCATTTTAAAATTTTGTTAGTGGTCTTTCTCTTACACACACAGACACACACAATTTACTCACTCACTTATATATTGTAAACATTCTCTTAGAACACTAATTCTTTGTGAGTTATATTTGTGGAAAGTATTTTCCACTTTGGCTTATCATTTCTTTTCTCTAGACCAACAGAAGTTCTTAAATTTATAATGATCTTCTTTTTTATAATTTGTGAATCTTAAGAAATTATTCCCTACCCAAAACCATAAAGTTATTCTCTTATATCATCTTCAAAAACTATATATAAATTTCACTTATGCATTTAAGCCAATGACATATCTGGAATCAACTGTTCCTTGTGTTGTAAGATAAGCATTCATCTCCTTTTTACATAATGATAACTATTTTTGTATACCCATTTATTTATTAGTCCACCTTATCCCCCAAGAATGTATAAGCTTTGTGATAACTTTGATTGCCACATATACATAACTATATTTCTATTTGGGTTGAGATTTCAATTATATAAATATATAGATCAGTTTGGAAAGTATAACTGAAGAAACACACAAAAAATGTTAAGCTCCTAAAAATGAAAAGTAGTAAAGCAAAAATACAAAGACAATGCAAGAATATATATTAAAAGATAATATATAATGAATCATTTGTTTTTTCCCCAGAAATTTGCAACCTTTAGTCAGTCTATAAAAATAATATTTCTATCAATTTTATAGGTCTTCTCTAAGGTTTTAATGTTTTATTTTTCCAGTAAAGACCATTTTGTTATATTTGATAAAATGTACTTTATATATTACTTCTGGTATATGTCATTAAATTTTTTTGCACAGTCTCAATATTAAGCTAAAAGTTTATTTTCCTAATTTACTAAGACTTTCTAGTCATAAGATGATATATAATTGTATTGCCCCTTTTTCTGCAGGTATTGTCACAACCGTATAGCTTCCTTTCTTTAATTTGTTAATGTTTAAAAACATATTGATCAATTTTCTGTTGTTAAATTAACCTAGGGGCTACCCTGTTGGCGCAGAGGTTGAGAATCTTCTTGACAATGCAGGGGATACGGGTTTGGGCCTTGCTCAGGGAAGATCCCACATGCCACAGAGCAGCTAAGCCTGTGCACCACAACTGCTGAGTCTGTGTTCCAGAGCCCGGGAGCCACAACTGCCGAAGCCCACCAGCCACAACTACTGAAGCCCATGTGCCTAGAGCCCATGCTCTGCAACAAGAGGCCACCCAATTAGAAGCCCGGGCACCACAATGGGGAGTAACCCCTGCTCACTGTAACTAGAGAAAGCCCGTGCACAGCAACGAAGACTCAACACAGCCAAAAATAAATAAATAAATAAATAAAAATTTAAAAAATTAATCTAGAATTTCTGGGAAACAAACAAATGGTTCATTGTATATTATCTTTTAATATATATTCTTTTATTGTCTTTATATTTTTGCTTTTACTACTTTTCATTTTTAGGAGCTTAACATTTTTTTTGTTTCTTCAACTCTGCAAGTATATGTGTGAGGTACGACTTACCACTAGGTGAATGTTTAGAAAAAAAATCTATTCTAAAGTTATTTGACTATTGTGTGGAAAATTCAGAATTTATTAATGTTTCAGATTTTCTGCAGTTAAATTTCCATTTAAATTTTCTAGTTCTTTACATCTTAGTCAAATTAAATTATTCAGGGAATTTATCCACTTAATAAGTTTTCAAAACTACTAGCATACAAATATTCAATTTTAGCACCTAATATTTAAATTTTAATATCCTACTTTTGTACTTTTATTTACATCTTTATTCCTGTTACAGTTCATTTGTATATTCTCTTTATCTTTATTTATTTTGCCAAAGTTTGTCTATGTCTCAAACATAACCCAAGCACTCCTAAGTCAATATATCATTTAAAAATAATTAAAAAGCTGCAGGTATTTAAAATTACTCAAACCAATAGATATAAAAAGAAAAAAGGCTGGAAAATAAATATTTAAATGATCACAGTTTCACATTTAAACAAAATAAATCAAAAATCTTTAATTATAAACTGTCTCCTGTTACGAATGATGCAATTTCATAAACAAAAAGTTCATCCTTCTAAAAATTGAGATATAAATATATAGTAAAAATTAAAGATTTAGTTTAAAACAGTGAACACTCTTTTGCTATGGTAGGTGAAAATATTTTTACATGGTTTTGTTTTAGAGTGGTACCTCCATCTCAAGGTCTACCCTTATTTTTCTAAGATATTATGATAAAAGGGAGATATTTATTAATCAGCATTTCTTTAAGCAGTAGAAACTCATCATGGTGATGGAAAGTATAACATTTACTAATGGAAAATGTTATGCTTATTATAAAGCAAATCATTTCATCCCAAATTTAAGAGTAATAAATATTATACCAGTACATACAACCTTATTTTTTAGCAATGTTTTTATATTATGCACCTTGTAGTAAAATTTTGAATCCCTTTTGAAGAAGGAAGAGGCATATCATTTCCATTTCTCTGAATTAGGATTTTATAAGCATACTTGCAGGAAGTAGTTACTGAATGATAATAAGTAATATGCTGTGGTGTATTAATGAATTCAGGAAATAATTTGCTTCTTCAGGAAAGTATGAATGTCTTGAAATTTTAAAAAATATTAGTAGAATAGTGATGAGAGAGTAAAGATTGAATTGCTTTGAAATGGTAGAGAAAGCTATTTACTTGACATTCATATGCAATAGGGTGAATATTTTACTGTATTAAATAAATATTTTATCATCTGCAATCCTTATTTTAAAAAATGTACACCGGGGCTTCCCTGGTGGCGCAGTGGTTGAGAGTCCGCCTGCCGATGCAGGGGACACGGGTTCGTGCCCCGGTCCGGGAAGATCCCACATGCCGTGGAGCAGCTGGGCCCGTGAGCCATGGTCGCTGAGCCATGGCCGCTGAGCCTGCGTGTCCGGAGCCTATGCTCCGCGACGGGAGAGGCCACAACAGTGAGAGGCCCACATACCGCAAAAAAAAAAAAAAAAAAAAAAAAAAAAAAAAAAGTACATCGACTCCCAGTAAAAATTTTACCATGGAGAAACTGAGATTATAGAGTTTTGTACATAAGGCAGAATTTTTCAATACCCCTTACATAATGTTTCCAATAACTCTTTAATATGTTTTCCACCTTAAGATGGAGGATATAGCAAGGAGAAAAGTGAGAAATTGAAGGAGAAAGAAAGTAAAATATGAGAGCCCATTACTCATATTTCTGCTTCCTCACAATGAAACCACAAGGTGGGGTTTGGAGTTCTAGGAGAGGCCTCAAATAAATGGAGAAACCTGAAGCTACACAATCAAGAGCCTGAAAAACACGGTGCCCAGGAGGATAGATTCGGTGCAGAGAGATGTTACGTTTGGCAAAGGGAAAGAATAGCCAGTTTACCTTGAAACAGCACTATTACATCCATGTGATCTGTACATTATTTAGTGGATCTAGCGTTTTCTTTAATTCCTGTTTGTGGACAAAGTACCAGTGCACCATTGAATGGCAAAGGCTAAAATATCAGGACAAAACTGTCACTAGCAATGAAGTCTTTAATCTAGTACAGTGAGCTAGATTAAAGAGGTTTTGGTGATAGCACGGCACAGTTTAAGACAGATGGGATTAATTATACCAGAAAGCTCTCCAATCAAGGGAAGACAAAGCACAGATTTGCGTCAGAAAGCAGAGAGAATTTAGGGGGTACAGCTGGGATCTCAGGCGTCCTCCACCCACAAAATGTAAATTTACATAAGCCACAGAGCCGCAATCCCACTTATATTTGGAACATTGTTAGAGATGATATTTATCTAATCAGAAAGACAAAATAATTTCATTGAGCTAGATTTATCAATGTCAAAAGCAAACTAATAACCTCCCCAAAGATATCCATGGCCCAATTCCCAGTACAGGTGGAAAAGTTACATTATATGGTAAAGAGGAATTTAATTTGTAGCTGGAATTAGGGAGAATGGCTTGAATGAGCCAGGTGTGCCTAATGTAATTACAAGTGTTTTAAAAGTGGACGTGGGCGGCAGAAGAGCTCAGAGTGATGTGAGTTGAAAACTCCACCAACCCTAAAACATCTCTCCCCTAGAATCTCCAGAAAAGGAACACAGCCCCGCTAGTACCTTGGGTTTAGCCCAGGGAAAGTCCAAGCTACAGAAAGGTAAGAAAGTTTGCGTTCTTTTAATCCACTAAATATGTGGTAATTTGTTACAGCAGCCCTAGAAAACTAGAACAATTAGATTAAACCAAATTTTTGCTTTATGCTTTTATTTCTTTGTTTCTTTTTCTCTGTATTCAATGAGGGGGTGTTTATAGGGAAAAAAATCAACTCAATTATAGAGTACTAGAAAGAAATGTGTGAGTATACTTGAAGCTCTGCCAAACAGTTCTCAAAGATGGAGAGATGAACAAATTTACGTTTCCTGATAAATCTTTTCAAGTGCCTAATGTAATTTGAGTTTTTTCTTACAACTTTAAAAAATGATATATTTCATTTGTTCCCTTCAAAATCTACCCACTCTATAAGTTCTACTCCTGTTACCTTTTATCTCCAGGCTTTTTTTTTTTTTTAATTTTAAATCTGAAAAGCAATTTCTTACTGGTCTTGGATATCCAACTGGTTTCTGAAACTAATTATCTCTGATACTGAGCAAATTGCATTCCCTTCCAACGTGTTTTGGCACCAATCCTTGTTAATAATGTCTTTGTTATTTACAGAGCCATTGAATTTAAAACCTAGAGGTTATCCCTTACTAATAACTTTCTTCTTCCATGTCCAGCTGGTCTATGAGTCTCTTGAATCTGGCTTTATTCTTTCCTTCACCTTTGCCACAATCTTATTCTCATCATTTCTCACCTGGACTATTGTAATAACATTATATTTGCTCTCTCTGTTACCATTCTATTTCCCATCCAGACATCTTCATGCTCTTGTGAAGCTCCCCTTACAAAATCCTCTTTTTGATATTAATTTGTTGGCAGTCATCACTTTATTTCTGCTCCCTATTGACCCTAAGCCACAGCCACCCCTCCTCTACAAGTCACATAGTCGTGATCTACTCATGTTCTAGTCATGTTCTTACTGTAATTTCTAATAAAGAGCTTGGAAAACTTCATGTGTCAAATAATATGTGTAAATAAATAAAAGTCAAAATAGTTGAAGCCAGACCATGCAGTAGTAATGGATCAGAGAGATTATATGGTCTTTGCTGGTATTCCACAGACAGAGGAGGAAAAGGAAAGTAATCTTTTCCTTCTGCAGCTGAAATTGCTTTAATCACCATCACCTGCTTGGTTACTACACCTAAGCCATTTTGACAAACTCAAATTTGATCTATTTATTAAAAGACTGATATTTTAAGAGGCTGTTGTTAATTAACCTAGGACAAAGGAGATTGAAATTAGTACATAAAAAATAAACCTACTGTCCAATGACTTCCCTATATCTTTAGTCCAATAGAAAATATTTAGTATTTTTATTGAAAGCAATAGGTTCACCCAATCTATGAATACAGATATTGATATGATCTACTAATCAGAACGTTATGAAAATTCTTAAACTGATGTTAACTCACCTTTAAAAGAGTGTTCCCTGGGGTAAAAAAAAGTAGGAAAAGTATAACAAAACGGTTCACCATTTGTTTCTGTCCTTAAACATTGTTCCAAACCTGATTATTCCAACAGGCCATTATTTTTTCTTGTCTAAGTTTAATTTATTTATTTTTTTTCATTTGCATGGAACCTGGTCAAAATGGCACTCACCCAGACATTAAATGGATTCTTGTTTATTTTCCCTCAGCTCTTTGTGAGGGCTAGAAAAGCACAATGGTGTTATAAAATTGTTGCCTTGTTGTTATAAAACCTCTCCTTTTATAAATTATACTGTCCCAAGAAGTATTATACTAACTTTCATATTACTTTAATAAGCACCAACATTAATATAAAGTAGTATTAAAAAGGCACATGCTGATAATAAAAAAGCTGAGGTTTATAATGGAAATGTAAGTTTTCTAGGCCACTCTGCGTATGCTCCCTTTAAAAAAGGGAAAGAGAAAAGTGTTTCTACTTAAGGAATTTGGAGATTCCATCTTCTGTGAGGTGGTTGTGAAGATGCCAGAAGACATCTACATCTATGCTGAGGTTGGGATGGTGTTACATATCAGTGAAATAAGCTAGTTTGGAGTGAAAATATATAGGCACTTTTAAGGTTCTGTACTTTGGGTAAAACTTAACACAATATGGTTTCCATGGAAAATGCTAATAAGTAGTAAATTCAGAAGTGAAGGGTTTGAAATTCCAGATTTTTCTCTCCTCTTAATAAACTGCTGCTGAGTGCTTAGTTCTGGTTGCATTTTTTTGTTTTAAGAAACTTTTTGCTATTGCTATCTTAACTTTACAAATTCTTTTGATTGAGAAATAATGTTTTTTTTTAATTTTATTTATCCCTAATATGAGCCAACCTCTCTCAAAATGTTAGGTCATTCAGTTGCCTGTGAAGATGTAGAAACTTAGAAACTTTATTGATGTACCCCAGCCCCCAAAGCTAGGAAGCAGCAGAGTTGGTCTCCAAGACTAGCTTTCTCGGCTACAAATCGGTAATCTTGTCACTGCATGATATGATGTATTAGTTTCCTAGGGCTGCCGAAACAATATACTACCAACTGTGTGGCTTAAGCAAAAGAAATGTTTTCTTTCACAGTTCTGGAGGCTAGAAGTCCAAGATCAAGCTATAAACAGGGTTGGTTCCTTCTGAAGGCTGTGAGGGGAAATCTATTCCATGTCTCTCTCATAACTTAGTATGAGTAGTATGCTGGGAATTCTTCACATTCCTTGACTTCTGCTGCATCATTCAGATCTCTACCTTCATCTTCATGTGACATTCTCTTGGTGGGCATGTCTGCCTCTGTGCCCAACTTTCCCCCTTTTTAAAGATTCTAATTAAATTGGATTAGAGCTGTTAAATAAAAACTGCATCAGACAAGATGAACAGCCAAAGAAAATTTTATTCAAGGATATTGCAAGAGGTGTCTAGACTATTATAATAAAGAGATTGAACTCAACTCTGCTGAGACAAATGACAAGAGAATTTTTAAGTTCTAGGGTGAGCTAGTGGAAAAGTACTGAAAGGGATGCTAGTGGGGGAGACTGGCTACTGTGATTAGGCCATCTGTGTTTGCTAATTGAGGCTTATTGAAGTAAGGTTCCTACCCTCTCAACAGAGACTAGGAGATAGGGCCTCTGTCTTTCTTAATGATTACATTTCAAGGGAATGGCTCCCAGGTCTTTGAGAAAGACATTCTTGGTTATAAAGCAAGGTTATTTCAAGGTTAAAAAGCCTGACAAGTGGCTGAGAGAGGATTTACATCTTAATGGGACAGAGAAAGAATTTACAATTGCAAGATTCCCCTCCCCCCCCGGTACACCGGCCTCTCAATGTTGTGGTCTCTCCCGTTGCGGAGCACAAGCTCCGGACGCGCAGGCTCCGCAGCCATGGCTCACAGGCCCAGTCGCTCTGCGGCATGTGAGATATTCCCGGACCGGGCACGAACCCGTGTCCCCTGCATCGGCAGGCGAACTCTCAAACACTGCGCCACCAGGGAAGCCCTGCAAGCTTTTTTAATGTCTAAAAAGAGAGAGGTCAGGGGCCAAGTGTCAGGAAGAAACCTGTCTGAAGTTTAGTCAAGATAAGCAGAACTGTTATGTTCCTCTTAAGTGAAAGCCCACCCTAGAAACAACATTTTAAATTTATTCCCCACATAAAGACCCTCTTTCCAAATACCCTCACATTCTGAGTTACTAAAGATAGAACTTCAACATATTTGGGGGGGAACACAATTCAGCTCAAAACACGTGGATGTACAACTCACAAATAACTGAAAAGGAAGACAAATATTTCTAAAATATTTTTGATTCTTGAAATATGATTAATAGGTCAAACTGAAGAAGTTTTATAACAGAAGAGTATAAATTCCACTGTAAAACAAAGCTATTTTTGATGCCTTATAATGTATATAAGTGGAATTTTATGAAAGGAGTAATAACTGTAAGATAAGGGCAAGTGAGTAAAGTGTTTCACCCATTATAACTTAGATGACAAAAAAAACTGTATAAAAACAATTTATGAAAAACATAAAATATTGGGTTTTATTAAAGTAATATAAAAATGAACTTCTACAATAAACTTAGCCAAACTTTTCAAGATGAACAAATATAAGCAAAACAAACGTAAATTGTATTTCATATATTTGTATAATTGTAAAAAAAACTAAATTATTTTTTAAAACGTCAGGTTTTACCCCTTAGAAATTCCAATTCAGAAGTTATGTGTATAAGATATGTAATTTGTATGTAATCATATCCCATGGGATTATTATTAGGGAATTTTGAACAAAAGAAAATCCATGTCCTTTAAAAAATGAAAAAGGAATATTCTATTTTTTAAATGGTAAGAAAATGGATCAACTTTGGGAGAAGTTCATGCAAAACACATCATGAACTTGTTCATGTCAAATATTGCTAAAGCTAGCTGGGAAATTTGAAAAATGTCTATTTCATGCAATAGGAAATTAGGAGATTTTTCTAAAGAATGATGGTCTTTGGGACTGAATAGTGTAACTTCTGAATAATCCTTTCCATCCAACACATGTATAATATTAAGTACTTAAAATATGTTAAACACTAAAGCCGAAATACTGTCACCTCTTCCTATAAATGGTCTTCTGCATTGCTTGGTAGATAATTTAGAAACTGACAGCTTTTCCATATATAGAAGCAGAAGGTATGAGTAATAACTTATGTCATATGTCTGTGCATAATTCTAGTTTAATGGCTGTTATAATTGTGGGACATATATTTGTGGACTTATTTTGGAGCATATGTAGAAGACAAAAACATCCTCTGAAGTTGATCATTCCATGGGTCAAACCCAAGGGGTGGTGCATATCTCTCAGCTCAGAAAATGAACTTGAGTTAGTTGTCTCTAACTTGGAAACAATGTGAGATAATCTCTTGAAATGGGTGGTTTTATTTCTTGGAGGATAGTTCCACTGTGGAGGTAAAAAGATGGGGATAGACATATAGAGATGTATTGAAAACTAGGAAATAAGCAAAACAAGAAACTTGCAAAGTTGTACCACTCCTAAGGCCTCAGGAAGTTAATCATATTTTTTCCTGGACTTTCAAAGCATAAAATAGCATTGCAGACACAATCCAAGTTATAAGCATACCATTTTCTATAATAAAGGCATGTTACCATAAATTGAGCATTACCTAGTGGAATCCATGAAATGATTAAAAAAAAATACAAAGGATATTGAGGAAAAATTACATTAATATCAGTGAAAGCCTAATGAAATCATGTAACATTTAAAGCAAATACATAAAACTCATTTTCATTACCTCCACACTTAAATTTTTGCTCAACATACTGAACTCTTAAACATCTAATAATATTTATAATGCCTTTGTCATGTCTTTCCCTCATTTTTATTCTAAAAATTATGTTAGAAATTTCATCAAATGTTGTGGTCTTACATAACTTATTCTCAATCATAACAGCAAATTTTATTGAATGCTTATTGTGTAAAAGCGTCTCTCTAAAGATTTTCCCTATATTACCTTGTTTAATTCTTACCATTTTATATAGATCCTCACAAATGAAGAAAATGACACATGGAGAATTTGAATGTCTTTCTCAAGGTCAAATATGTAGTTAAATGTCATAAGATCCACAGCCAGGTGATCTATGTTTTGTTATGTCAGAGATCCTTAAACTTATGATGTTTTAATGTTCACAAGTATAACCCACATATATATTATATACATATATATATATATATACTTATTTTGAAAAACACCCAAAATTTCAGTCAGGTAGATCAGTAGTACAAATTTTTTAATCTTGACCAATCTTAATACTATATCAGCTCATTACTTGTGGTGACAAAACAGCCTCTAAAACTGTCCTAATGTAATTATGAGTTGACTAGTTGCAACTCTGTCTTTCCTTCAATAAGAAGTAGTATATATAAAGAAGTATAATAGTAGTATACTGGAAGTACATGAGGGAGGCAGTATTACAGAGATAACTATACATCACCTGAAAGTTATATTGAAATATAAATTATTTGCCATACTGTACAGGATATATTTAGTGCCCCTAAAAACAATTCCCCATCCTATATGGAATTCATCAGTGAGACTGGCTCTGTTATCTTATGGCAGTTTTTCTAGGTTTAACCAATAGGAAGCAGCAGATGCCTATAGGAGGGAACAAGAATGGTAAGTCTGGTTATTTATCTACTTGACTTACTACCTATTGGGTTACCACAGGCTGATTACTGCCTGGATCCAAGAGCACAGCTTCTGTCAGTCAGTTGTTTTGATACAGTTCGTGACTGTGTTCCAGTCATGGCCCCCCTACTTGTCTCTTGAGAGCCAGGGGTGTTAACAGAGCCCTGCTTTTGCCAGCTCCAAACTACTGCACTATTTCTGTGGGTTTTCTACACCCTGGCTTTATCTTGTAAATTTTTCCTTTATTAAACTCTTCTAAATTACAAAATTTCCCCATGCCATCTGTTTCCTGTAGGAACCCTACCTGATACCCACACTGTAATTGAAAATAACTTAATTATACAATCACTTTGACTTTCCTTCAGACAAACATTTAAAGCATTCCATATTCTAGTCCAGTATTATCCATCACTCTATACTTTCATGCATTCCAATGTGTAATGGATTATTACTCAGTAAATATCTTCTTCCCCACAACAGTAATACCTCTTTGGACAATGTATACCTCCATGCATAGTGTATATCCCACTATCTGGGTTTAATCACATAGCGAGATAGAGCCAAAGAAGGATCAGCAGCTGTGATGAAACCAGAGCTTTTAAATATTCTAGTGTGTTTACCTATTCTCTTGTGCTTCTGTTATCCATGATGCTAAGACAATGTCTTGGGTAGATGCTGCTCCCAGGGGAATGAGGAGACACAGGGAGCATACCTGGACCCAATTCACAGGGTCTTAAGGGAGGTATATGCAGTAAGACCGTATGGGATTAGCATAGTGACTTTAAAGACTCAGTAAGGGCCTCCCTGGTGGCGCAAGTGGTTGAGAGTCCGCCTGCCGATGCAGGGGATACGGGTTCGTGCCCCGGTCTGGGAGGATCCCATATGCCGCGGAGCGGCTGGGCCCGTGAGCCATGGCCGCTGAGCCTGCGCGTCCGGAGCCTGTGCTCCGCAATGGGGGAGGCCACAACAGTGAGAGGCCCGCATACCGCAAAAAAAAAAAAAAAAAAAAAAAAAAAAAAAAAGACTCAGTAAGTGCTGGTTGTAATAATTACCGCCTGATTCGAACATGCACTTCTATAAATATTTTTACTTAATTTTCTCCATGTGTTTGTGATAAAAGCCAACTGCAAAGTCACACTTGAATCTAAGTTTCTACAAGGATAACCTGTGATTTTTTTTTTTTACTTGGGGGGTGAGGGGAAGTCAGCATACCTCACAAATTTAATATTAAGATCCTTTCCTATGCCTCAAGGATGTCACTAGGAAATATTAACCACCTAAAGAACTTAATGCATTCCTCTATCCAAGCTGAAGGGAATAACTAATTAGAAAACTGAAAATGGTATACTCGTATCTTACCTTAAATGTTTGTCAACAGCCTCTAATAATCACGGCATACCTGACACCTTCCCCTTTTCCCACTCCTCTACCTGCCCTTGAGTCTCTGCAAAAACACAAGTGATCATGGCTGACTCCCTGGCTATAGTAAGCTCTGAATAAAGAGTCTTCGCATTTCTCAAAAAAAAAAAAAAAAAAAGTTTAAGGTAATTTGAATACTACCTAGTACCTATCAAATTGGTTTAGTAACATAAAACGTTTATTATGTGAGCATTTCCTAAGAGTGTTTATTACTATGCTTGGTTTTTGATCTATAAAGAAGACTAGAAAATGGTCTCTGCTTTGGAGGGAAATCCAATCCATTCTGGAAGAGAGTTACATGAGTAGACTGTTATTATTCAGTGTAACAGATTTAGTAAATGAATGTGAATTAAAAAAGCAGAGAACAATGCTCTAATCCCTTAATATTGGCACAGTATTAGTTAATCTGATTCCAAAGGTGTGTATTCTTGTTGGACTCGATTTTGCATTGCTTATATCTGCTTTAAAAATTAAATAACATTACCTTTGCAACTTCTCAACCTTCCTCAACAGGTTTATGTATTCTAAGTTACAGTGAAAACAGTGCAGTCAGCTTTGAAATGCCTAACATATAAGTAGACCAATCACATTCTCTAATTATTTGAACACTCCCTATCCTGGTCTTGACTTTTAGTGAAAGAAGTGTATTAATATCCATTTATTTTATGGTCCTTAGCCCTTTATATTTCTTTACAAAGCTTACATAAATTTCTTCAAGTATTTATTGCCACTACCATGTTAGACAACAAGTATATAAAAGTTTACAAGATAGATATAATGTAGTCTATATTCTAGTAGGGGAAACCAACATTAAAATACAATCTTTTGACTACATTTGTGAAAATTGCCATAGAAACACACAGGATATTTTCTACCAGTTTACTTTTCACATTTCTTTATTTGATGTTCATTGTATATATGGTTCCATTTCTTCACTATACAAATATGTCATAAGCAAACAATTCATTTACCTCAAAGGAAAAGAAATGACTCTTTAGTTACTTCCCGATCTCCCTGCTTCCCTTCAAACCACAATTAGACTTGCTGATTCTCTGAACACCTTCAATATCTAATTCATTGGACCTCTTTTTTTCTCCAGCACTCCCTGGAAGTCACTCTTACTAAAGCAACCACGCCCTATGATTTTCTCAGTCAGTGAGCACTGATCTTTAGGATTTAGGTTATATATAAATTCCCATGTATTAAATACAATTCAATCTTTTTGTTTCTAACTCATATCTCAGTAGATTCAAAGTGCATGAGAGAAAGTTATAACATCTCCAATCAGCTCTAGCTTATATTTGAAGATGAAGTTACTTGCAAAAGTACAGTAGAAAAGCAATGACTTAAGGGGAAAAAAATGCATTACCCTTTGCCAGATATTCAGAACACTTTGAAATAATATAATCTCCCTTTTGAATTCTACTTTATTGTTAAAACATCTGACCATTAACTTCTGGAAAACAGTTCTTGCTCATGGGGTGGGTGCGTGTGTGTTGTGTACCACGATAGCTTTCATCTTTAATAATGAATAGGTGCATAAACTTTGATTGTATATCCCATAATAGCATAGGTACAAATTTACTAAGAATGTTTAAGAGTTAATGTTTTACCTGAGAATGGAAATTAAAGTTTATGTAAATCCCTCTATTAGAGTGTGGCTAAGAATAAGCTCTCAAAAAATGGTGATTTTTATTTCATACAATGGTTAGGTCTTTTTAAAATAAGAATATTTTGAAATACCTCTAAACTGATGTTTTTCTCTGGGAATATTTTGTTTTTATTTCTCTGAGAGTTTTGCCCTCATTTAGAACTTTGATCTTAGTGTTCCAGGGAAAATTATGCCAGTTGCACCTCAAATAAAAGGAAGAAAATTAACCTTTTTTTTTTTAAAATAGAGAATGAAATTGAGAACTGAGGAGAAAGTAAATCTTATTTCCCTTGAGGAAACTAATGCCCACCTACTGAGGTTAAGTCCCAGGGAGAAGGAAGTGGTCAAATACAGATACAGTAAACCCTTCTTATCTGTGGGCTCTGCATCCATGAATTCAAGCAACCACTGATTAAAAATATTTTTTTTTAATTCTAGAAAGTTCCAAAAGGCAAAATTTGAATTTGCTGTACACTGGACCACTTACATAGCATTTACATTGTATTAGGTATTATAAATAACCTAGAGAAACCATTTTATACAAGGGACTAGAGCGTCTGTGGATTTTGATATCTGGGGGGGGGGTCCTAGAACAAATCCCTCCTGGATATTGAGGGATCATGGTACATGATGTAGACTAAGGTAAAATTTCAAAACAGTGAATGCTTCCCCTACTAGACCTTTAAAACTCTTTAGGGACATGATGAACCAATATGTGTATGTTATGTTTATAATAAAAACTAAAAATGATGGCAAAGCATGTGTAGAAGTAAATCACTTGAACTGGCTGTATGTCATGTTTAGAAAGTGACCTAGTATGTTTAGGAAGATAAGCAATCAGAAATAAGAACCTTCTACCCTCCCCAAACTCACCATTTTGTGTGTGTGTGTGTGTGGTACATGGGCCTCTCACTGTTGTTGTGGCCTCTCCCGTTGCGGAGCACAGGCTCCAGATGCACACGCTCAGCGGTCATGGCTCACAGGCCCAGCCGCTCCGCGGCATGTGGGATCTTCCCGGACCGGGGCATGAACCCGTGTCCCCTGCATCGGCAGGTGGACTCTCAACCACTGCGTCACCAGGGAAGCCCTCACCCTATTTTTTTTATACTTTAATTTTTTAAATTTCTAATTGAGCTATAAATGACATAACATTACATTTTATGTGTACAACATAATGATTCAATATTTGTATACACTTTGATATGATCACTAAGTCCAGTTAACATCACCTTACATAGTTACACTTTTTTTCTTGTGATGAGAACTTTAAGATCGACTTTCTTAACAACTTTCAAATATGCACTATGGTATTACTAACTGTAGTCACCATATTGTACATTATATTCCCATGACATTTTATGACTGGAAGTTTGTACCTTTTGACCCCCTTCACCCATTTCTTCTACCGCCATCCCTTTCCAATCACCAATCTGTTCTCAGTATCTACGAGCTTGGTTGTTTTGTTTTTGTTTTATATTCTACATATAACTGAGATCATTTGGTATTTGTCTTTCTGACTTATTTTACATAGCATAATACCTTTGCAGTCCAAATTGGGGAGCAGATTTGGGGAGCAGATTTGTTCTTCCTTCTCAAGATTGCTTTGGCTTTTTGGGGTCTTCTGTGTTTGCATATAAATCTTAGAATTATTCTAGTTCCGTGAGAAATGCCTTTGGTATTTTGATAGGGATTGCATTGAATCTGTAGATTGCCTTGAGTATGGTCATCTTACCCATATTCTTTTAATCCATGAGTACAGTATATCTTTACATTTGTTTGTGTCATCTCTAATTTCTTTAATCAGTATCAGTTTTCCAAGTACAAGTATTTTACCTCTTTGGTTAGATTTATTCCTAGGTATTTTATTCTTCTTGATGCAATTGTAAATGGGATTGTTTTCTCAATTTCTCTGATAGTTTGTTGTTAGTAGTATATAAAATGCAACAGATTTTTGCATTATTAATTTTGTACTCTGCAACTTTACTGAATTTGAGTTCTAGCAGTTTTGGGATGGAGACTTTAGAGTTTTCTATATGTATAAAATCATGTTGTTCACAGATTACAGTTTTACTTCCCTTTTCCAATTTTTATTTATTTTTCCTAGGATGCATTTTATGTCTTTTCTTTGACAAATTGCTCTGGCTAAGACTTCCAATACTATGTTGAATAAAAGTGGCAAGAATGGCCATCCTTGTCTTGTTCCTGACCTTAGAGAAAATGCCTTCAGGTTTTCACTGTGGAATGTGATGTGAGCTGTAAGGATGTCATATGTGGCTTTTGTTATGCTGAGGTGTATTTCCTCTACACCCACATTGTTGAGAGTTTTTACCATAAATGAAGTAGTTTTTCAGACTTTTTCTGCATCTATTGAAATGATCATATAAATTTTATTCAGTTTGTGAATGTGGTATATCAGGTTGATTTGCACATATTGAACCTTCCTTGTCTCTCTGGGATAAATTCTACTTGAACATGGTGTGGATGATCCTTTTAATGCATTGTTTAATTCAGTTTACTAATATTTTGCTGAAGATTTTTGCATCTCTGTTCTTCAGGGATATTGGTGGGTAATTTGTGTGGGTGGGTGGTGTCTGGTTTTGGGATGAACATTATGCTGGCCTAGTAGAATAAGTTTGGAAAGATTCCTTCTTAGATTATTTTGGAATAGTTTGAGAGAGACACGTATTAACTTTTCTTTAAATGTTTTGTAGAATTTACCTGTGAAGTCATCTGGTCCTGGACTTTGGTTTGGGAGTTTTTTTGTTTGTTTGTTTTTAACTGGTTCAATTTCATTACTGGTAAATTTGTTTATATTTACTATTTCTTCCTGATTCACTTTTGGGAGATTTTATGTTTCTAGGAATGTATCTATTTCTTTGAGGTTGTTCATTTATTTAGCATATAATTGTTCTTAGTAATCTCTTATCATTTGTTTTTCTGTAGTGTTGGTTATAACTTATTTCTGATTTTAGTTGAACCTCTTTTTTCTTGATGGGTTTTGATAAAGCTTTATTAATTTTTCCAAAGTAACAGTTCTTAGTTTTAATTTTTTCTCTATTAAGTCTCTTATTTCCACTCTGATCTTTATTTCTTTCCTTATTCTAACACTGGGTTTTATTTGTCCTTTTTCTAGTTTCTTTAGAGGTAAAATAGTTTGTTTCAGATTTTTGTTTCCTGAGGTATGCTTGTATCACTATAAACTTCACTCTTAGAACTGCTTTTGCTGTGTCCCATAGGTTTTGGATTGTTGTGGTTTTTTCTTCATTTGTCTCCAGGTATTTATTAACTTTTGTTTCTTCAGTGACCCACTGGTTGTTTAGTAGCATGTTGTTTAGATACCATATGTTTGTGTTTTTTGCAGTTTTTTTTCCATGTAGTTAATATGTAGTCTAATACTGTTGTGGTTAGAAGATATGTTTGACATTTCAATCTTCTTAAATTTATTGAGACATATTTTGTAGACTAACGTATGATCTATCCTGAATAATGTTCCATGTGCACTTGAACATAATGTGTATTCTCCTGTCTTCTGTGAAATATATCTATTTATTTTACCTATTAATTGTATATTTATATCTGACCTACTACATCATAAGGCCAATATTTCCTCACTGATTTCTGTTTTGTCTGCATGATCTGTCCATTGATGTAAGTAAGATGTTAAGGTCCCTTACTATCACTGTATTGTCAATTTCTCCCTTTATGTTCATATTTGCTTAAGGTATGTAGATGTTCCTATGTGGGTGCATTACATATTTATAATTGTCGTATCTTCTTGTTGTATTGATCTTTTATCATTATGTAATATCCTTTGTCCTTTATTAGCCTTTTTTTTTTAACTGAGATGTTTAAAGAAAGTTTTTTTAAATTTTTTTTTTGCTTTATAACAAATTTAATCAGTTATACATATACATATGTTCCCATATCCCCTCCCTTTTGCGTCTCCCTCTCACCCTCCCTATCCCACCCCTCCAGGCGGTCCCAAAGCACGGAGCGAAATTGAGCTATTTGTAATGAGGTGGATGGACCTAGAGCCTGTCATACAGAGTGAAGTAAGTCAGAAAGAGAAAGACAAATACTGTATGCTGACACATATATATGGAATTTAAGGGAAAAAATGTCATGAAGAACATAGGGGTAAGACAGGAATAAAGACACAGACCTACTAGAGAATGGACTTGAGGATATGGGGAGGGGGAAGGGTAAGCTGTGACAAAGTGAAAGAGCGGCATGGACATATATACACTACCAAACGTAAGGTAGATAGCTAGTGGGAAGCAGCCGCATAGCCTTTGTTTTAAAGAATATTTTTATAGAAGTTTTGCTACCCAGTTTTCATTTCCTTTGGCATGTAATACCTCTTTTTATCCACTTACTTTCAGTCTGTATGTCTTTAGATCTGAAGTGATTCTCTTAAGGCAGCATATATATGGGTCTTTATTTTCATTCAGTCAGTCACTATCTTTTGATCAGACTTAATCCATTTATGTTTATTTATTGAGAGTGTATACTTATTGCCATTTTGTTCATTATTTTCTGAGGGGTTTTTGTAGGTTATTTTGTTCCTTCTTTTGTTCTTGTGATTTAATGGCTACCTTTAGTATTACATTTGGATTCCTTTCTCTTGTTGCATGTATGTATCTATTATAGGTTTGGATGGTGGTTACCATGAGGTATGTGTACAAAAAAATAGATATGATTATTTTAAGTTAATGATTTCAAGTTTTTGTCTTTTTTTTTTTTTTTTTTTTTTTTTTGCGTTACGCGGGCCTCTCACTGTTGTGGCCTGTCCCATTGTGGAGCACAGACTCTGGACGCACAGGCCAAGCATCCATGGCTCATGGGCCCAGCCGCTTCATGGCATGTGGGATCTTCCCAGACCGGGGCATGAACCCATGTCCCCTGCATCGGCAGGCGGACTCTCAACCACTACGCCACCAGGGAAGCCCAATGATTTCAAGTTTGAACACATGATTATTTTAAGTTAATTATTTCAACTTTGAACACATTCTAACCACCTTACATTTTTACTCCTCCCAAGTCTGTTTTTTGATGTCATATTTTACATCTTTTTGTGTATGTGCATTCCTTATGTAGTCAGTGGAAATATAGATAATTGTAATACTTTTGTCCTTTAATCTTCCTATTAGTTTTATAATTAGTTGGTCTCCCACCTTTACTGCATGTTTGTCTTTACCAGTGAGATTGTTTTTTATAACTTTCATATTTCTAGATGTAAATTTTTTCCACTTAGAGAAATCCTTTTATCATTTCTTATAAGGCCATTTTAGTAGTGCTAAACTCTTTTAGCTTTTGCTTATCCATAAAACTGTTTATCTCTACTTCAAATCTGAATGATAACCTTGGTGGGTAGAATATTCTTGGTTGTAGGATTTTCCCTTTCATCACTTTGAAAATATTGTGCCACCCCTTTCTGACCTGCAAAGTTTCTGCTGAAAAGTCAGCTAGTAGCCTTATGGGAGTTCCCTTATATGTAACTCATTATTTTACTCTTGCTTTTAAGATTCTAATTTTTGACATTTTACTTACAATGTGTCTTGGTGTGGCCTAATTTGGGTTCGTGTTTTTTGGGACTCTCTGCTTCTTGGACTTGGATGTCTTTTTCTTCAGGTTTGGGAATTTTTCAGCTATTATTTCTTCAAATAATTTCTCTGCCCCTTTCTCTCTCTCGTCTCTTTCCTCCTATAATACAAATGCTATTAGGCTTGATGTTGTCCCAGATGTCTCTGAAACTATCCTCATTTTTTAAAATTCTTTTCTGTTCTGCTTGAGTGAACAAGCTGAGTGAACAGCTTGTGTCTTCTAGATCACTAACCAGTTTCTCTGTATCATCTAATCTACTACTGATTCCTCTTAGTGTATTTTTTATTTCAGTTCTTCAACTCTGTTTGGCAGTTCTTTATATTTTCTAACTCTGTTAAAAATTCTCACCATTTTCATCCATTCTTCTTCTGAGTTCAGTAAGCATCTTTGTGATGATTACCTTGAACTCTTTATCAGATAGATTGCTTTCCTCCACTTAATTCTTTACCTGAAGTTTTATCTTTTCCTTAATTTGGAACATTGTTTCCTTATTTTGCCTAATTTTCTGTATTTATTTGTATATGTTAAGTAGATTGGTTACATTTCCCAATCTTGGAGAATTGGCCTTATGTAGGAGATGTCCAAAGGGCCTGGCAGCACACTCCCCTCTGGTCACCAGAGCTGTTTGCTCTAGGAATGCCCCATATGTGGGCTTGTGCACCCCTCTGTTGTGGTGGACTGACTACTGTGGGTGAACTGGTAGGCAGAACTGGTTCCGAGCCCAGATGACTGTAAGTCTGTTCTTTGTGTGGTGGCAGAGAGCCCTCTGGGTGTGCAGGGTAGGCTTCTCACATGGCTGGCTGTACATCACAGGGAGTCCTGGGGTGGCTGCTGGCCCACTGGAGGGCAGAGTCAGATCCCTGTTTAGCTGGCTACACAGCCCAGGTGGCTCAAGGCTGGTGCCAGCCTGCTGATGTCAGGTCCTTGTGTGGCTCTCTGCATGGCTCAGGAGGTTTAGGGCTGATAACAACACTGGTGATGAATGAGCCTCCAGAGCTAAGAAAGTAGAGGGAGGATTCCAGAATGACACTTACCAGAACCACTGTTATAGCAGTAGAATGAGTTTCTCAAAATGGCTCCCACTAGCATCTCTGTTCCCAGAGGGATTCTCAGTTGCCTCCTGCCTCTCCAGGAGGCTCTCCAAGATCAACTGAATCTAACCTAGGCTCATTTTACACTACTCCATCTCTGCCAGGACACAGAGTGTATGAGATTTTGTGCATATCCTTTAAAAGCAGAGTCTCTGTTTCCTATTGCCTGCCTGCTCTCCCAAACATAAGCTCCACTGGTTTTCAAAGCCAGACTTTCTGAGAGCACATCTTCCCAGAACAGAGCACTCAGGCTGGTGAGCCTGATGTGGAACTCAGACACCTCACTCTTTGAGGAGGACCTCTACAATTGTGATATTCCTCCTCTCTGTGGGTTGCTTACCCTGGGGTTGTAGGACCTGACTATATTGTGTCTCTGCCCCTTACCCATATCACTGTGGTTCCTTCTTCATGTCTAGTTGTGGAAAGTCTTTTCTGTTAGTCTTCCAGGTTATTATCATAGATAATTGCTTTGTAAGTAGTTGTAATTTTGATGTGTCTCTGGGACGAGATGAGTTCAGGGTCTTTCTCCACCATTTTGGCTACCACCTGTCTTTACTGAATTTTTTTATTAGTTATGAGTCTTTTGATGGAGTCTTTAGAGTTTTCTATATATAATATCATCTGCAAATAGTGAGTTTTACTTCTTCCTTTCAAATTTGGATGCCTTTTACTTGCCTAGTTTCACTGCCTAACACTTCTTAATACTATGTTGAATAGAAGTGATGAAACTCACTCTTTGTTATATGGTTTAGAAAGAATTCAGAAAAATTGCATAAACCCAGTGTATGTTGTAGCAGGTATCTGGATTGGAGGTCAGCTAACCTGGTTGCACAAATGTGAGAAAGAGTAACATACTCTACTAGTATAAATGGCAAGTGAAAGCCTAAGCCAAGGGCCAGAGTAGAGACTCAAATTATTAGTAGTGCTAATGGAATCTAAGGTCAGATAAAGTTCAGATCCTAGTGGTTTCTTTTTTAATGACTAAGATAACTTTCCATGAGGTGCATCAACTCTGGATACTTCAGAAGTCAGTGTATTGGATACAGGGGCTGATGTCTAAAGTTAATATCTCAAAAGATTTTTCAATTAAAAGATAGCATAAAGAGGCAATATATGTAAGAGGAACCCAGGACCATTGTAATGAGAATATGTAATTTTATCCTTGTATCCTTGGCATAAAAAAATGACCTGAACACCATAGGAAAGAGATGAACAGTCTTTTTATAGAGACAGATTAGATTTTAAATTGATTAAAGTGGTATTTATTTATAAATATACTGTGTTATTTTAGTTGGATGATAGTGAATTAACTTTAAGTCTATTTTCCCCCACCAGCTGTGGGAATGAACTTTGGGAAAAAATTGCTTTGTTTTAAATAAATACAATAGCTAAGGTTATATGTATTTTCTCAATCTACTTTAGAGACCTCTTCTCTGGTCTTTACTTCTCCTCATACTATATACCCATCTGGTTAAGATTTACACCTACTCTATGTACTACCAGCATTGAGATGGCCATCTGCCCTACATTCCTTCATTGAATCTTATCATAAAACTTTTAAAATGTTACATAGTTAAGCTGATTTATATAATGAAGTAGTGAGAGATTCAACAAATTCTCTGCTTACCAAGTAAATAAGGCAAATGAAACAAATGCCAAAATCAGGAATTGAGGGGTGGGGGGCATCAGTACTAACGTTACATAAATTGGAGGATTTTTGTCAATAACATTTTGTCAAAAAATTAGATGAAAGAAATTAGATGAAAGAAATATAGAACAATGAAAATTACAAAACTGATGAAAACTTAAATAGACCTATTAAAAGTAAAAAGAATCAATTTTTTTGTTTTTGTATATATATATATATATATATATATATATATATATAATTTTTTTTTTTTTACAAAAGGCTGAAAGCAGATGGTCTTTCTGTTGAGTTCTACCAAAAACACAAACAGAATCCTTCACAGATTCTTCAGAAAATAGAGGAGGAAAATGTTTTCCAATTCATTTCTCAAAGCCAGTATTAATCTGATACCAAAAACTAGACAAAGATATTACACAAAATATTGATCAGTATCTCATGAGCATGGACACAAGTATTCTCAAAGTAAGCACAAATGATTCAGCAATATATAAAATGTTAAACAGCATGATGAAACAGTTTAGTCCAGGAATGCAAATTAACATCTGAAAATTAATGCAATACTTCACATTAATAGGATAAACATGAAAACCACATGATCATTTCAATAGATGCAACAAAAGAAATTGACAAAATCCACATCCATTAATGATAAACATTCTCACCAAATGAAGACTAGAAATCAACTCCCTAAACCCAATAAAGAAAAAAACCTACCATAAACATACAGTGTACATGAAACTTAATGGTAAAAACTTGAATGCTTTTTTCTTGAAGACTTTTCACTACTTCTACTCTACAGTGTCCTAGAAATTTGATCAAATGAAGTAAGGAAGGAAATCAAAAAGAGAGAAATTAAGAAAGAAATTAATGTTACCTGCTTTAGAAAATAAGTAATCCTGTCTTTATTTTCAAACTGCATGATTCTTGATGTAGGAAATCCAAAGGAATTCACAACAAAACTAAGAACTGAAACAATTTGAAGAATGTTTCATGGTGAAAATCAATACAAAATTGTTTCTACATGCTAGCAATAAACAACCTGAAAAGAAAATTAAAATAGTTTCATTCACCATAGCATTAAGAGAATAAATGAACTTCCTATAGATATGTTGTAAGGTTCAGTCTCATCAATTCCATAACTCCTTTACATAAAGCAATAGTATCTGGTAACTATACTAGCAATAATGGTTGAATCTGTAAAAATACCTTCTCATGAACATGATCAACCTAAATGTTAGGAGCTTGAGGTTCTGTGAGAGAGGGTTATAGGATTTTTTCTTCATCTGTAATCTGATGTGTGGGCAGTCTGTCTGTGAACGTTATGAGGAAGGCTTCAAGCTTATACTCCTTCTCACTCATCCAGGGTAGAGTTCTATTATAGCCAAAATAAAAAAAAAAAAAGAGATGCTATCGATTATAATTGACTAATCTGATGAAGAAATATTTAGGATTACCAGAACAAAGGAAGAATGAACACATACAAACACACACACAAAATGATCCTAAAGGAACCAATAAATTTATAGAGAAAAGGCAATAAAAAACTATGATTTTATATTATATTCTAGTTTTTTTACACTTTAGTAGAAGCTGTATCTGTGAGAATTTCGCCTGTGTTAGGAACTTGCTCTGCTTACTCATTCAATTTAGGGATCTGGAGCCAATGGTTCTGGAATTAATTTAATTTACTTCTTTTTTCCCCAAGGTTCCACTGTCCATATCCCATTTTCACTGAGTATGCATAGATAAGTGTTCACACACACATGCTAGCACACATACATAACTTAAACTCATACTGTTGTAAGACAGCAAAAGAGAATTATAATTCTTTGCTTTCCAAAATTGGGAATATTGTAGAAAATCACAATTGTTATTTTTCCATATGCATGTTAGATATGTAAATTAGTTATTCTTGGAAATAGTGCAACAATAACCAGGAAAGAAAACCCTGTTTTTTCTTTGCTCACTAACTTTGAAGCTTAACATGATACTTATTGATTGACCACTGGTGTACACTTTGTCCAGTGATGACCCTACTGACTTCTTAATATCTAATTTTAGAAGGGCATGCTGTAACCTAATTCACTCTGAACTATGTACTTGCAACACATTTCCAGAAGTGGTACCCAGGACATCTTAATAAAAATTACAAAGAATTCAGAACAAAATAACGATTTAAATAAGAGAGCTACAAAGACAGAAAATACCAATACAATATAAAGATTTGGGGTACTGACAAATTGTAGAAATAATAGGAACCAGGAAGGATTAAATCCTAAGCTGCTAGAAGTATTTGCCTCTAATGAGGAAGCATTTTCATTTACAGTGGGAAATGGCAATTTCTATAACAAAAAATTAATTGAGGTCTAAAAACTCTAAGACATATAGAGCTAATTTTTTGTTGTTGTTGTTTTTTGTTTTTTGACTTTTTTGTGGTACATGGGCCACTCACCGCTGTGGCCTCTCTCGCTGCAGAGCACAGGCTCCGGAGGCACAGGCCCAGTGGCCATGGCTCACGGGCCCAGCCACTCCGCGGCACGCAGGACCCTCCAGGACTGGGGCACAAACCCACGTCCCCTGCATCGGCAGGCGGACCCTCAACCACTGTGCCACCAGGGAAGCCCTAGAGCTAAATTTTTGACCTTCAAAGAAAAAGAAATTGTAGAGACATTCCAGCTGGAGAAAAAAAAATCTCACACTTAGATTTGGTCTTCTCATATATACCATTCAATGCACAGAGAAAATGAACCCAGTTCTACAGCTGTTGAAAGAATAAATGTGTTGCCTATGAAAAACAAATCATTTTTGTTCAAATACTGACACAATGTTTAGAAATTCTAAAACTGCAGAAACAAAGTACAGCAGCATTTTTTGTTCTCCTTAGCAAAATGCAGACAATCTAAGATAAAGTCAGGAATGCATAAACTTTGAAACAGTGGTGTAAATACCATATTCATTTAATTATAGAAAAATCAAAGTTATATTTTAAAAATATAAGCATTATAAGGATAATAATACAAAATATGAAACAACACTAACAGATTTGCAGATGAGATAAGTGGTAGTGAACTATTATATTTCTAATTGTCCCATTTTTCATATTAAAGAATTAAGTATCTGATTAAATTTTAAATATAATTCAAAACCATAATAAAAGAGAACTCTATTTTTCATATTTTGATATTTTAGAAGAGACTAATGATAGCAAGAAAAAATGTTACTTAATTTTACTCTCTTTTTAGTTGATTTTGTTTGGTAGTTAAATTCTCCTTTTGATCTTTATCAAACCTGGATATATATGTTGGGAAATCTACTGACCTACACATACTTTAAGAAATATTTAACATTACTATTCTATCTTCTAGGCCCCTGTGGAATTTCCTCTATGGAAGAAGTAATCCTGCTTTTGTCTACTCTATTAATTATGCTAGTTTATATTATAGGACAGCCACTTTTTATACTGGAATGTTTCAAACACACTGGCCCTGGAATAAAAAGATGAACTATAGGCTTCCTTCTCCCTTCTGGGAAAGGCATCTGTCATCGATAAAATTTAAGTACTTTCTTCAAAGGCTATAAATTTAAACTTTTACTGAGGCCTGCTGATAAAATAATTTTCTCTGTTTAAAAAAAAACCTACTCATAAGATTTTAAATTTTATTTTAAGACATTTTTCTTTTCAGTTGAGGTTTTTGGTCTAGGCCTCAGAAGACACGTTGTTCTAAGCATGTTTTTACTATTTACTAACTTTATAATAATGGATATGTCCAACCTTTCTGAATCTCAAGTTTTTACCCAATAGGTAAAAATAAAATAGCTATCTATTCTCTCATCAAGAGTGGCTGTAAGGGTGAAATGAATATTGAAACACTGGGATACAAAATGCTCTTGATTTTTCTCATATCTCACTGAGATTTTATTCTCATCCTTCCCTGATAAGCCCCTCCCATCTTTAAGACACCCCCCACCTGTTAAGTTTAGCATCTCCCAGACTTCAGTCCTCACCTCCTTTCTGTTCTCTCCTTTCTCCGTTTAAGACCCTTGTTGCAATATCTCCTCAGTCTACCCCAGATATGTTGCTATCCCTCAAACATCTATTGTGGAAGTCTCCTCTCTGCACTCCAGAATCATACATCTAACTGTCTTGGATGTTGAAGAGACATCATGAACTTAACCTGTATGTACTTTCCCAGTGTTTCCTAACTCAGTAAATGGCACTGTCATTTTTCAAGCTGCTCACACCTCAAAACTTGGAGTTATTCTTGTCATCTTTTTCTCATGTCTTAGCATAGCCTATTAGCAAATCTTGTTTCATTAAATTTTACAATAAATCTTAAATCTAATTCTTTCTCCACATGTCATATCCTACCAACTTAGCCACCCAAAGCATCTCATGCAGGCTTGAGCAATAACCTTTTAATTGATCTCCATGCTCCCACTTCAGTTCTTTACAGTCAATCAATTTTTCACAAAACAACTGGAATGCATCTTTTCAAATGCCAATTAGATCATGTTATTCTCCTCCTTAGTCCTGCCTCCCAAACTCCCAGCACACAGGGAATAAAAAGTCCTTCCTATTGACTACTGCACCCTACATAATCTAGCTTCTTATCCTTTAACTCTCCCACAAGGTTACTTTTTTCCAGACTCACCAGCCATCTTGCAGCTCCGTAAACAGACAAGGCATGCCCTGTCATTAGAGTCTTTGCATTTGTTCTTCAGACTGCTGAAAATAGTCTACTCTAGGACACTCCAATAGTATTCCTCCTTAGTTACATGTCTCTTAACCTTACCTCTTCAGAGAGATCTTCCCTTTATCACCTCACTTAAAAATGTACCCTTCTGTATATCCTTATCCTGCTTAGTAGATGAAAATTTAATAACTAGTGTTCACTCTTCCATGTTTGCAATATCTTTATCTTGAGAGAGGTTATGGATGGGAAGAGTGTGAGAGGAACTAAAAGAAAATGAATGTGTGAATAAAACCAGGATATTGGGACTGCATCTTGTACGGAGGACAAATCAACCAGGAGTTGGATCAGAGGATTTTCATAGTTTCCTTGCATAAATTCTGTTTAAAGCTACAGTTATGTAACCTTTTGCGTTGATGAAAGAGTTGACAATGTTTACTGGCATACATACGATGTTTCAAAAGACAGTGATAATGATAAATAGTTATTTTATTAGACACATAGGCTGCTGAATTGGTATAACTTCTATGGTTATATTACAAAGTACAAGTTATATTTATTGAAAATATGTATTATATTTCATTTGCAGTTTGTTTTTGGTCTTGGTCATAAACTTTAGTTTCTGGGGAAAAACATGAATAAAAATTTTTTTTATATTATACTATGCCAACAGACCCAATTTTCAAAAAGCAGGATTATCATAGTATCTAATCACAAATCAAAGCAATTAGTATAGTATATATAGTGGTATAATAGTATACTATATAATATAGTATATTATATAGTATATATAGGTAATATAGTATATTACAGGATACATAAATTAGAATCATTAAGATATTGAAATAGCATGTACAATTACTGTTATGATAAATGCATGAATAATCATTCTCAGATAAAATAGCTTACTGCATACTCATGGCATAGTCCATGAGTTGACTGACTAATTGACTTAAATAACCATGAGCCTAAACACGCAAAAGCACAATGACCACAGTCTAACATGGTGAAAAGCATTAGTTTATTTTTGTTTTCAGATTTTTTTGGTTTATAACATTATATGTTTCATGTGTATGATATTATATTTTGACCTCTGTATAAATTACAATGTGCTCACCACCAATGATTTAGTTTCCATCCCTTCCCATACAGTTGACCCCCTTTACCCATTTCACCTTCCCCCTACCACCTTTTCCTCTGGTAACCACTACTTTGTTCTTGGTACCTGTTTTTGTTTTGGTTTGTTCATCTTTTTTTTTTTTAAGAACAAATTTCACCTATGTGTGAAATCGTGTGGTATTTATCTTTCTTCATCTGACTTACTTCATTTAACCTGAGGCCCATCCATGTTGTCAAAAATGGCAAGATTTCATCTTTTTTATGGCTGAGTAGTGTTACATTATGTATATATACCACATCTATTTTATCCATTCATCTGTCACCCACTTAGGTTGTTTTCACATCTTGGCTATTGTAAATAGTGCTGCAATGAACATAAGAGTGCATATTTTTTTTGAATTTGCATTCTTGTATTCTTTGGATAAATATCCAGAAGTGAAAGAGCTCTATTCTTAATTTTGTGAGGAAACTCCACAGTGTTTTCTATAGCGGCTGCACCGGTTTACATTCCCACCAGCAGTGTATGAAGATTAACTTTTCTCCACATCTTCTCCAGCACTTGTTATTTCTGGCCTTTTTGATAATAGTCATTCTAAAGGGGGTAAGGTGGTATTTCATTGTGGTTTTGATTTGAGTTTCCCTAAAAATTTGATGTCCAGCCATCTGTAGGGTTGGTCACTTGTATGTCTTCCTTGGAAAAACATCTATTCAGTTTCTCTACCCATTAAAAAAATGTTTTTGGTATGTGTTATTTATATATTTAGGCTATCAAGTCCCTTTCAGATATGAATTGCAAATATCTTTTCCCAAATATCTTTTAATTAGGTTGTCGATTCATTTTGTTGATGGTTTTCTTTGCTGTGCACAAGCTTTTCAGTTCGTAGTCTCATTTATTTATTTTTGCTTTTGTTTTCCTTGCCAGAGAAGACATACCCAGAATGATATTGCTAGATCAATGTCAGAGTGTACTGCCTATGTTTTCTTCTAGGAGCTTTATGGTTACAGGTCTTACATTCAAGTCTTTAATTCACCTTGAGTTAAATTTTTTGTGTAGTATGGGATAGTGGTCCAGTTCCATTCTTTTGAACATGGCTGTCCAGCTTTCCCAATCATTTATTAAAGAGACTATCATTTCTCCTTGTGTGTACTTTGCTCCTTTGTTATAAATTGTTCATATATATATCTAGGTTTATTTCTGGGCCCTCAATTCTGTTTCATTGATCTATGTGTCTGCCAATACCATGCTCTTTTGATTAGTATAACACTGTAATATAATTTGAAATCAGGGTGTGTTATACCTCTGGCTTTTTTTCCCTCAGGATTGCTTTGACTCTTTGGGTTCTCTTGTGGTTCCATATAAATTTTAAGCTTTTTTATTCTGGTTCTGTGAAAATTGTCTTTGAAATTTGATAGGCATTGCATTGAATCTATATATTGCTTTAGGTAATATGAACATTTTAACAATATTCTTCTAATCCATGAGCACGATATATCTTTACATTTCTTTGTGTCATCTTCAGTTTCTTTCAGCAATGTCTTATAGTTTTCTGTGTACAGGTCTTTTACCTCCTTGGTTATATTTACTCCAAGGTATTCTTTTTGTTACAGTTGTAAATGGGATTGTTAAATTCCTTCTGCTGGTTTATTAGTGTATAGAAATGAAGCCAGGTATTAGTATATTGGTTTCATTACCCTGAAACTTTACTGTATTTGTTTATTATTTCTGATAGTATTTTTGGTGGAGTCTTTAAAGTTTTCTATATATAAAATCATGTCTCTTGCAAATAGTGACAGTTCAACTTTCTGATTTAAATGCCCTTTATTTTTCTTGCCTAATTGCTCTGGTTAAGACTTCCAATACTATGTTTAATAAAAGTGGCAAGAGTGGGCATTCTTGTCTTTTTCCTGATCTTGGATGGATAGCTTTCAGTTTTGCACTAAGTGTGATGTTGGCTGTGTGTTTTTAATATATGACCTTTATTATGTTAAGTTCTTTTTATACCCATTTTATTGAGTATCATAAATGGGCATTTGAATCTGGTCAAATGCTTTTTCTGCATCGGTTGAAGTGATACTGTTTTTATCCTTAATTTTGTTAATGTGATTGACTTTGCAGATGTTGAACTATCCTTGCATCCCTGGGATGAATCCCATTTGATCATGGTGTATGATCCTTTTAATGTATTGCTGAATTCTGTTTTCCTATACTTTATTGAGGATGTTTATACTAATGTCATACAAGATATTGGCCTGCAATGTGTGTGTGTGTGTGTGTGTGTGTGTGTGTGTTTGTCATCTCTAATTGCACTCTGATCTTTATTATTTCCTTCCTTCTACTGACTTTGGGCTTTATTTGTTCTTCTCTTTCTAGTTCCTTTAGGTGTAAGGTAAGATTGTTTGAGATACTTCTTATTTCTTGAGGTTGGTCTTTATTACAATAAACTTCCATCTTAGTACTGCTTTTGATGCATCCTATAGATTTTGATGTCATATTTTCATTTGTCTTCAGGTATTTTTTATTTCTCCTTTGATTTTTTTCTTAACTCAATAGTTGTTCAGTCTCCACCTATTTGTGACTTTTCCAGTTTTCTTCCTGTAGGTGAATTTTAGTTTCATTTCATTATGATATGAAAACATGCTTTATATAATTTGTCTTCTATGTTTTGTGTTCCAGCATATGATCTATCCTTGATAATGTTCCATGTGCACTTGAGAAGAATGTGTATTCTATTGCATTTGGATGAAATTTTCTGTATAAATCTCTTAAACTATCTGATCTAATCTTTCATTTAAGGCCACTGTTTTCTGTGGACTTTCCATCTGGATGATCCATCCATTGATGTAAGTGTGTTGCAAAATGTCCCCTACAATTATTGTGTCACTGTCAATTTCTCCCTTTATTTCTGTTAATAATTGCTTTATATATTTTGGTGCTTTTATGTTTGGTGCATATATATTAACTGTTATATCTTCTTGATGAATTGTCTCCTTTATTGTTATATAATGTTCATCTTTGTCTCTTGTTACCTGGTTTGGCTTGAAGTCTATTTTGTCTAATGACTATGGCTACACTCACTTTATTTTGACTGCCATTTGCTTGGAGTGCTATCTTTCATCCATTAAATGTGAGCCTATGTTTTTCTTTAGAGCTGGTATGAGTCTCCTGGAAGCAACATATAGTTGGGTCTTGTTTTTTTAATCCAGCCAGTAACTCTGTGTCTTTTGATTGGCTAATTCAATCCATTTACATTTCGGGTGATTATTGATAGGTGAGGTCGTAGTACTTCATTTTATCTTCTGGTTGCTCTATATCTACATTGTCCATTTTTCCTTGTGTTTGTCTGTCATTTAGTTTGATGGTTTTCTATGATTTTTCTCAGTTTCCTCTTACGTTTCATGTCTCTTCTCTAGATTTATGTTTTGTGGTTACCATGAGATTCATATAAAACCTCTCATAGACAAGATGGTATCAGCATAAAATGACTATTTCATCTTCATTTGCCATAACAAGTCCCATGTTTTTCCTCTTCCTTTATAGTTTTATCAAATTATCAAACTATCAAACTATTTCTTTAAATATACTGTTATTTTCTCCCTCTCTTTTCCATCTGGTTATCCATTATTCTAATATTGCTCTTTCTAACAGAGTGGGATAGTTTTCATAGAGCTCACTAATTTTCTCTTTTATACGGTCTGCTTCATTTCCAGTGCTTTTTAATACATTCTTCCATCTCATTGAGTTCTCCAGCTCCAGAATTTATTTGGTTATTTTTAGAGTTTCAATATCTTTAGTAAAGTATTTCTTCTGGTCATTAATTTTATTCCTGAGCTCATTGAAATGCCTTTCTAAGTTTTCTTGTAGCTCTTTGAGTTTCCATATGACAGCTATTTTGAACTCTTGGTTAGTTAGATCATCATATTCCATGACTTTGTTTGGTTTCCGGAGAATCGTCATTTTCCTTTTGTGATACCATGTTATTGTGGCTCTTCATGCTTGATGAGTTGTTCCTCTGCTGGCACATTTGAAGTAGCAATCACCTTTCTTCTTAGGGTAAAACTTTTTTTGTGTGTGGTACGCGGGCCTCTCACTGTTGTGGCCTCTTCCGTTGCGGAGCACAGGCTCTGGACGTGCAGGCTCAGCAGCCATGGCTCACGGGCCCAGCTGCTCTGTGGCATGTGGGATCTTGCCAGACCGGGGCATGAATCCGTGACCCCTGCATCGGCAGGCGGACTCCCAACCACTGCGCCACCAGGGAAACCCCCCCCTTTTTTAATTCTAAGAATTTATCATGCTAGTAATTAGAGGTCTTTCTTTTGTTTTTCAGTAGGTGGCGGTATAGCACAAATTAAGTTTGTCTTACTTTAGCTGCCTCTGGCCATATTTCAGAATGGGTACTTTCCACCATCTACCGTCTTTGTCAGAGGTGTTTGGAACACTTGTCACTGCTTATACCTCTGAAATCATATTGTCTTGCTGCTGCTAGTGTTACTGGTGTTGCCACCTGGGGCACCGGGATGGTGGACACCTTCACACCATCTGGGGTCTTCTGGGTAACAGGCTCCACCACTGCAAGAAAAGGGAGAATGTGGAGGGAAAGCCAGGGTAGGGGTGTCTCTGCTTTGACCAGGGTGGTCAGGTTTGTGGGCACCACCACTGCAGATGGGGGAGGTTAGATTTGCAGGTGCCTCCATGGCTAGAGGGATGAGATTGCAGGTCCCACTGCCATCTGGTTCCCTGTGACCACAAATACTTCTGCAACCAGGAGGCCAGTGTTGTGTATGCTCCCTCCCCTGATGCTTCCTGGTTCTCTGGAGCTGTAGGTTCAGCTGCTGAAAATGGGGGTCCAAGATTACAGGCACTGCATCTGTTGTTTCCCTGGTTTTGCCTCCTGTCTTCTAGTCCACCCACATTTTAGGTGTACAGATATGTGGAATTCTCTGCTGCCCATGCATGTTGGACAAAGACACATTTGAGTTATGGCTGTTTTACTATTTGTAGATGGAAGGGAAAAGATAAAGGGAACATCTCACATTGTCTTGATGCTGATGTCACCCTTGAAAAGCATTTATTAAAGAGTCTTATACACAGCATTTTCTAAATCAAAAAAATGTTTGCCTTTAGTAGTTTAACTCCAGATAGTCACTTACTCTTTTTGTTATTGTCTTCTTATCCCTCTTTTTGAGGTAACTTCATTGAAATAGGCTTTGGACTGAAGAACATATTCATGGGAATAAAATATATTTAATATATTCCCTTTATGAATATTTAAAAATATCCCTTTTAATATTACAACTAACAGTGCAGGGATGATGATCAAGGTTGGGATGTTTCAGATGTACAATACAGTGATGGATTTCAGGGAAAGAAATTTTCAGTTACACTGTACCAACCCCCCACCATCCATCATTCCATCTTCATAGGTCAGAGATGGTATGTAGACTATGATGGGATAACATTCATAATGTCCCTTGTGGACTTTATTTCATAATTTAAAAAATCATAATGAAAATAACAAGTTCAAAACCATTATTCCAAAATATTCTGCCCTATCTCATTCAGACTGTCCTCCTCTCTTTATTCTACCGCTAAATAATTTTGTGATTACATGCTCTCATTGCATCTTCTCTCTCCTTTCTCTTAAGCCTAAACATCACTCTTACTTCTAACCATGCCACCCCTCTATTTAAAAGCCATCAGTGACTCCTCATTTCCTACAGAGTGTGAATTCTAAACCACTTAGATTTTCAAAACCATTTGCATTCTGACCTCAGACTGCCTATATAGTTGATTCCCTATTAGGAGCTCTCTTCCTCAATAGCACTGAACAAATAGCTATTCTTTTAGCCCAATCTGCTTTTCTGGGTCTATGGTTCTATTTCTATTTTCCTTCCTAATGGCATGCAGTGCCTTCACTAAATCTGTAAAAGTAAATGCTATTTACTATGCTACATCCATATCATGTGCAATGGCTTGTCTGTGAACTTTTTAAAGTCACCCTAACATTCAATTTCTTCAATTTCATATAGTCTGTTTTTATATACTTTTTGTCATGGACCTACACATCAAATGCTTACAGTGATGGGTAGGTCATTTGTTCCCTTTCACTGGCAATATGTAGGAATATAACAGATATTTGATGGAACAGCTGTAGGAGGAATTATAACATTGCCTCTTGCCTAGGGGTTTACATTAAAAGAATAACCATGTGCCTTTTGATTCATTCAGCCCTCTCTTAGGTGATTTCACATATTCTCTGACAGAGTTACCAGCTATTAATCCAGTATCTGACCACTTCCCTCCTGGATTTAATCGTGCTTTCTGGAATGTTGATTTAAAATAAAGCAAATAAATATGTAAAAAAATAAATCTAGACAAGTAATCACATAAAAATGTTCTTTCTCCAAAATCTGTTCTTCATTAATTCTGCCTTACAAAACTGCCTCTGATTGCTAAGCATAAACCTGGTGCTCTCTGATGGATACTGCTTCCCCAGCAGTCTTATAGAGTTTCATAGCTGACATTGTTCCATTAAAAGTAACTGGGGTTGTGGAGGCAAAGCCTGTATTTCTATCAATTCTCTAATGTTATTTGTAGAGCTATATAATACTGATGTCACATATACTTGAAGTCCCAAAGTATCTCTTTTTCTGTGTGATTTGGAGGGTGATAATAACCTTCTTTTTGTAGTATTACTCCCATTACTCCTGTCCTTTTATTTACATCATAGCATCTAGTCACATGATCTCTTCTTCCCCCGATTTTCTAATTCTTTCTGGCCTTCATTTCCTTTTATGATACAGATTAGTCAATTATTTTATTGCTAGCAAACCCTAAACCTGATCAGTCTGTGTGATATCCTGGTACAAATTTCTAGATTCTCTGGTAGTAGTACAAACTGTCGGTATCGGGTCCATGCTTTAAGGATGAAGGCAGCCTATTGAAAAATACATGTAATCCTTTTCTAAAGGTGTTTTTTTTTTTTTCCCCCGGGCTGAGAAGTACAGTGGTCCAAATTCAAGGCAAACCAGAGTGATAGAGCATAAATCCCCCAGAAGTGACCCTCATCCAATGACATTAGTAATTTGCTGGATAAATACCACATAATTCTTGTTCCTTAGTTGGGAGAACTGAGGCATATATTTGATTGTCCCTAGACTACCACAGAGAAACTGACCTTTCAGTGCACACAGTGGTAACTGTTTCGACAATGCATACTTTATTTCTCCATTTTTTCCCTTCCCATTGTTATTTCCTGCTACTCTACCAATATTTTATTGTATCACTTTCTAAAGAAACAATATTCAGATCCTTGTCTCGGGTCTGCTTGCAGGAGAACCCAAATCAAGTGAGTTGGAAACAGAAGAGGTCTTAGGAAGTAAACTCTGAGGATGGGGTTGGGGGAAATCAAATCATATCACTTGCTGGCCAGATGAAAGTAAACACTGCATTATTGATAGTAAAATGAGGTATTGGAAATCCCTGGCTTGCTGAAGTACTCCACTTTCTAAGACTTTATAAACAGTGTGATTTATGATATTGGTGGAAAGGTATCAACTAGCTTCATAAATAATGTAAGCACTTAAGAGATGTAAGGAATGCTCTTAGATGAATCATGGAGTTTTCTGACTACCATAAGGGTAATCAAACCTTAGTCACAAGATTTGCTTTCCGCTGCAGGTAGTGTGATTAACTAGAAAAATTCAGTGCAACTTCTAGCACATGGCATGTTGCTATTGATTTACAAATACATTCCTTCCAACCTCTATTGAGAAGGAGAAGCAGGAGTATTTTGCATTCATCTGACATGACCAGTAGTTTAGGTTTATGATAGTGCTCCCATGGACATATTTACTCTGTATAGTACAAATGGACCTTCATTGTAGACATCCCACAGATGAACACATTAATCCACTCTATTGATGATATGATATGAATTGGACCTGTTAAGCAAGAAGTGACAAATTGTCTGAATGTCCTCATACAATACGTGTACATGAGAAGATGGGAAATAAAACTTACAAAGATTCAGAGGACTATCATTTTTGGTAATTTGGGGAAGAGGGTTTATTTGGGGCATGCTGAAACATCCAAGGTAAAGATATTATGCTTTGTACCCTCTACAAACAAAGAACAACACTTAAATGAGCGTACTAAGTTTTGGAGAGAGCTCATAGCAAATTTTGGAATATAGATTGGACCCATTCAGCAAGTGATTTGGTTACTTCTCAGTTTTAAATGGAACCAGAACAAAAGAGGGGTATGCAGCATGTTAATGTCTCAGTATACATGACCCTCACCATTTGATTACTTAAGTCACTATAGTCCATAGTGGAAGTATCTAAGATAGATAAAAGTGTAGTGTAGAGTCTCTCATAGCCTTAATAAAGCTACCTAGGGTTCTGGAGTGAGATCATGCCATCTGCAATTGATAATTACTCTCTGTAATGCAGCTTTAAGCCTGCCACAAGGCCCGAGTAAAAACTAAAGACTTGATAATATGACTGAAAATTATTATATGACCAGAGGTTCCATTATGAACTATGTAGTCAGACCCAAGTCATGAGATTCATTAAAAATAGTACCAATCCATTATAAAATGGAAATGGTACACTTGGGATAGGCATGAAAAAGGTCCAGGGTATATCAGTAAGTTGTTCCAAAGAGCACTAACTAGAGTCAGATAGGCTATTGAAGAAAACAAGCATATAGACTGTCTATATCACTACTGCAGTATATTGGACCTGATAGCATCAGAGAGAGCCTTAGCCAGTACTTCCAACTTAGGACTCAGAAAGCATCCAACTAACATCATGACATCCTGCATAATATTACCTCAGACTAAGGGTGCATGAGATATGACAATGACACATGTCCATGGGATACTCTGGTCCTTTTGTATACTTTATTGCCTAGAAGCTGACAGATTAATAGAACACTGGAATTACCCTAAGACACAATCAAGGTATTATGAAGACAACCTGAAAGGTTTGACTGCTGTTCTCAAGATGAGGAATAAACTTTTAACTGTTGGCCATCACACAGTTCTGTGACCACAATACCTTTATAAAAAAAAAAAGTTTAGGAACTAAAGGCTACAGTAGGAGTAGCTGATTCCACCATCACGCCATTGAGTAACATGGGAAATTTGTACTTCCATTCTTGTTACTGTGCTGGTGGACTAGAGATTCTGATTCCCAATAGTAGATGTTTCTAGTAGGAAATAGTTACCTCTAACCTTCTAGCTACCCCCTACTTTCTGGTCATATTTTAAGTACTCATACCAGTAGATGAGCTGCTATCCTTATGAGAAAATACACTCTTATTATCATGAAAAAATATATTTGCCACTACTTATTTGCACTAGAAAGGGAGAATTATATGAAAATTCAAAGATTTTACCAGGGTGTTTCATGGTGCTTCATGCCCAGTAATAACATAAAAGGACAGTTGCAACCATGACCTGACAAGAACAAGATAACTCAAATTTACCACAGAGATAATGATTATATTGTTAATTATAATGTAAGAAAATAGTAAAATACTCTTTCAAACAAAATTAAGACAACTTAATGGAATGTATATAATTTAATGCTTTCCCCCCCAACTTTACCCTTTGTGGATTATTTTCTAACTTATAGAAATAATGCATGTAAACATTTTTCTAAAAGAGTGACATGGAAGCACAGTATGAAAGATAAATTTTCTCCTGTACCCTTTACACCATTGGTGAGAAATAGCCGCCTTCAACTCCCTTCCTAGTGCTTCCAGAAAGTATCATTTTAATTTTACAAAGTCTAGCTGCATAAAAAAACTGTTTAACTAAAATCTTATTTAGATTAGATCCATCATTTACCATTATAAATTATGAAGAATTCTCATAATTCAGTACCACTCACTGTATTTTTAAAATATTTAATGAAATAAAATAATCTATCTCTATTTCTTAGAGCTTGACGCATGCATGACTAAAGGGTAGATAGGGAGTGGATGAGTGGATAGGTGAGTGGGTAGATGGGCAGATTCTTTTGACTTCTTTTGTTGTTGTTGTTGTTGTTTTTGTTTTTGCGGTACGTGGGCCTCTCACTGTTGTGGCCTCTTCCGTTTCGGAGCACAGGCTCCGGACACGCAGACCCAGCGGCCATGGCTCATGGGCCCAGCCGCTCCGCGGCATGTGGGATCCTCCCGGACCGGGGCACGATCCAGTGTCCCCTGCATCGGCAGGCGGACTCTCAACCACTCTGCCACCAGGGAAGCCCTCTTTTGACTTCTTAAGAAACCTTTCATTTCAAAAAGGAGACATGTCAGGTATGTTATCAGGCCCTCACTTGGAATTAGATTCAGTATTGAATCTAAATACTGCTTTAAGACTTCCCCATCTTATTTAAGTTTCTCAAAAATTAGTCCACTTCAAATCCTATCAAGTCTATATTCTTGACCTCCTGATGTTCAGCTTCTGAATTTCATTATTTCTATTACTCAACTATCACTGGAATAATTAATGACCAAATCCAGTAGTTGCTTGTGAATTCTTATTTAATCTTTTTTCAGCATTTGACATAGGAAATTGATCTAACCTTTAAAAAATGCTCTCCACCTTAGCTTCCAGGGTGAAGATAATCATGCCCTCCCTGATCAACTGTCTTTATTTAGACTCTTTCCTAACTCTGTTGCTATACCTGCAATTAGTGTTCCTTGGGCTGGCACAATTCTATCTCCTTTGACCATCTGAATAGTCATCTTGTACAAATTTATTTACTCCAAAAATTTATATCACTGACTAAAAGCTGATGAATCTTAACTCTGTGTATACTTGTGTATATAATTGTATCTTATAGGCATAATTTGATAAATGGCACCCACCACTTCCAAGATTCCTATCCCTTGGTTATTCAGTTAAACGCTAATCTAGGTACTGCTGTGAAGGGATTTTACAGGTATAATTAAATTCCAAAGTCAATCTTAAAATACAGATTAACTAGGTTGGTCTGGTCTAATAACATGAGCCCATAAAAGCAGAGACTTTTCTCTGGCTTGTAGCAGAAAAGGAAGTCAGATGCAGTAGCAACCGCAGACCTTAAAGATATTTGAAACACAAAATGGACTTGGTACATATTTCTGCCTTTGAATATGGGGATGACACATGAAAAGGAGTACAGGCAGCATCTGAGCATAGAGAAGCTCCCAGCCGATAGCAATGAGACAGGTGCCTAAGTACTACAGTCACAAGAAACAGAATTAAATCAGCAGGAGGAATGAGCTTGTAATCTGATTCTTCCTCAGATCCTTCAGGTAAGAGCCCAGCTGGGTACACCTTAATTTGGGGACATATAAGACCCAATCCAGCCACTTGGGCCTAGACTTCTAAATCATTTAACAATGCACTTGAACAATGCAGGAGTTAGTGAGGTGCAAAGAGGGTCCACTCTAAATTAAATCCACATTTAACTTAGTGTGGACCCTCCATATATGTGATTCCTCCCTAGCTACAGTTCTGTATTAGCAGATTTAATCAACCAGGGATTGTGTAGTACTGCATTATTTACTATTGAAAAACATCAGCATATAAGTGGACCAGCTCCGTTCAAACCCCTGTTGTTCATGGGTTAGCTGTGAGGTAATAGATTTGTTTAAGCCACTGTTTAAGTTAATTTGCTGTGCAGCAATAGAAAACTAATACACTTGGCATCTCCATGTCCTTCCATCAATATATTATCCCCCCTTTCTCTGACAAAAGGAGATAATTTTTAAAAGTAAATAAGATAATTGTTAACAACCTGCATTTCAGATTTATAAAGTCTGAAGCTCGAACATTTATAGCCTCTGAAACTTGACATCAGTAAATTACCATTAATATTAGTAGGAATACTCAGTTAATTATAATATTATATGCTCATTCATTCAAATTAGAAACTAGTCTCTCCAAATAAATTAAGTTGAATTTACCAATTTAACTTAATAAAAATATGTACACATACATATATAATTTTATTCATTTCTCACTGTCTTTATCCTTATTCTGAATTCAGGTCATATTGTCTCTTATTTATAGTATCATAAAAATCCCAAGTGAGGTACTAACTTTCCAAATGCAGCCACAACATCTATGAGAAAGTTCAGCCTAATAACTCTGTCATTCTTTTAACGGAAATCCTTATATTCCTTTCTGATGTCTACAGTAAAAACCTAGCCTCTAAATATTTAAAATAAATTCCTCTGTGCTCTTCTTTCTCAGCTTCATCTCTAGGAACTCTCCACTTTCCTCCACCACCATGATGCTGCAATACTTATATTGTAAAGTTTCATGTTTGTATTTTTTTTTCACACTATTCCCCACATCTGGTTAGAAATTCTTATTTCCGTCAACTGGCTAAATTTTATTTCTCACCCAAGCTATACTTCAAAATGATCTGAGATGAGGTGCTTCTAAAAATACTCATGCATGAGACACACCCCAAAATAAATAACCAAATTGTTTAGAGATGAAGCACTGGTATTGGTGTTTTCATTTCTACTTCTCTCTAGGTGATTCTCATATGTGCAGGGTTGGAAAATACTAGTATAACTAAACTGAAATAAACCTAGGCATTATTCAGCTCCATAGGGGTCACTCATTGCTTTCAGTCTGTATACTAGATTCATCGGATTTGCTTTTTCCAACCAAATTACAGAAAACCTAGGAGCAGGGTTAAAAAAAAAAAATCACTTCTTGTTTTTGAAATATGAATCATCTCATCAGTATATTCTGTAATTTCATCTGTCCACTTCACTGATCCTCTAACTTTACTGCTTCTATACGTGAAACCTCATACTACATTCAGTCATTTATTTATACATTAATTTTTATTTTATTTTATTATTATTTTTTTATTTTATTTTTTTTTTATTTTGCGGTACTCAGGCCTCTCACTGCTGTGGCCTCTCCCGTTGCAGAGCACAGGCTCCGGACGCGCAGGCCCAGCAGCCATGGCTCACGGGCCCAGCCGCTCCACAGCATGTGGGATCCTCCCGGACCGGGGCACGAACCCGTGTCCCCTGCATCGGCAGGCGGACTCTCAACCACTGCACCACCAGGGAAGCCCTATACATTAATTTTTAAATGCTGGCTATGTCCCCAAGGGGTTCTAGGCATCGGGCCTGGAACTGGCAATATACTATGGGGAAAAATAGAAACGTACTTAATCATGCTTTAGCGGACCATGATAAGTATATTTGATCCTTTTTATATGCAGTTAGCCTCAGAAGTTCTAGTGATTTTGACATCTTGATATTACTCATTATTATGTGATTAACTTAGCCCTGGTAACAAGTAATGAACATGACTTTGATATTTAAGGATTAACTAATTTGAAACATTCTAATTAGGGACACAGGTGGTATTAACATTGTTATAACTCAGTAAACCATATGTTTCCCAGAAGAATTTTGTCAATAATCTTACAATGATATGGACAGAATATTTATAGACCAAATTGCAATAGGACATATTTTCCTTATTACGGTCATATTACTTACATGAAGCTTGAATTCAGTCTACATGATCTTCTACACAGTTAAGGTGTCAAAATTCAGTTTTCTTAAAGCTCTTTCCATAGTTTCTTTATGGGGCATGCTTAAATAAATGTAACATTAATTTTCTTCTTTTGTTTTAAAGGTTTTTGTAATCTCTTCCAAATTCAACTTTTTTCTAGTTTACGTTTTCCTTTTTTTTATTTTTGGTTATTAGCATGGTCACAAATAAATTGGGTAAAGAGGGAAATGACTCTCAAAACTTTAAGATAGCTAATTTTATTTATTTTGACTTATTTATAATTATTACTGGAAATAAAGATTGACCAGTAACAGAATTAAATAATGCTTTCAAAGAATATAGTAAAGGCCATATTTTCTTTTCCTTGCTCTTACTCACAAGGATGAGATTTTCCACAAAGTTCAAGAGAGACTATATTTGTCATGACCTTTGGATTGTAAGTTGGGTCACCACAACCAGATGAATAGTGTTTATTCTACAGAGTAGATATAATAATTTTATTTTCCCCATCTAATCAAGATATTGAGAAATTAAAGTTCAGTAACTGATAATACATTTTCTCTCTGTCTCTCCCACCCCAAATTGATAGATAGCTATGTCTCTCCAGAGATACAGATATACAGATATCTCTCTATACATCTATATAGATAATCTCTATATCTTGATCTCTCTCTCTATATATTTATGTATGGATATATTGATCTCTGTCTTTATATATGTAGGTAGATATAAATAGATAGGTACTGACATTGGTGGGTAAATAAGGAGATAAAATTATATAGATACTATTTGTAAACCTATTATCAATAATTAAGAGCCTATAAATACTTATATATCCATAGTGTCCAGAAGAGAAACTTGTTGCTAAAATATAAAGGTGTATTTTCAAAACTTCCACCTGCTGCTGCTTTAAGTGGGTAGTATTACTAGATGTGTTTTCTATTGATAGCATGTAGATCTAATTGAATACCACTGTTTGTCATGGAAAATATTAGCCTTAATATTATCAAAGGATATTCACTTTCTTAAAATACATATCAGCTATATTTTCATATTTGATACAGAAAGTTTTTTCTTAATACCATCTTTAAAAAATACTTGCCTCTATCTAACTTTATCTGTATGACTTGAATTAAACTTATGCAATATTAATCATTACATTTGTAAAGTTACTGATCATTCCATTAGGCAACACTTGGGATCTTAATGTGTAGCTGCCATTTAAAAACATATATATTTACATGGATGAACTCATTCAATTACCTCAACAAGCCAAATTTATAGATCAGGAATCTAAGTACAAATAAATGAGGCCATACACATAGAAAGTGGTAAGAGTTGGAACTGATTACTCCCAGCAAATTACTCTCCAAGGCAGGATTGTTGCTATTAATTTAGAGTACCCATGAAGGCTAGACCATTTTGCTTGATTAAAATATTGTAAGTAACAGTTTACTACTATCAAGAAAATCTTAATTAAGCAAGAAAAAAGCTGAATATGAACATGTTTTTACTATAGAATTTTCAAAATATGTACATCTCCAAATTTTATTAGTTTAGAAATCTGACATAGGCCAAATAGATTCAACAAATCTGAAGTGTTTTACACACTTTATAAAGCAACGTTTTATAGAACAATGTATGCATCTTTTTTCTCAATTTTAACATGAAAATCCCTAAATATTTATGTGACAAATAAAAGTGTTTCAACATTTTTGAAAGCAAAATTGGCAGAATTAAGAGGTAAAACAGATCAAGACGATGGTTGAAAGTTTTAAAATTACTTCTTACAGTAACTGATAAAACTGATAAATGAATATCAGTAACAATATAGACAATGTGAGCAGAACTGTCAACCAAACTGGCCAAATTGACATTCATGGAACACTATAAGCAACTGTTAAAGAGTACAGTTTTTCTTTCTACAGATTGATATTCACCAAGATAGACTAGCTGCTGGGCCAAAAAATAAATCAATCAAATAACAAATCAATAACTCCATTAAACTTTAAATGATTGAAATATAACAGTCCATGCTCTGATTATTATTTAGTTAAATTGCATATCAATAATGATAATATATTAGTATATCATTGAATTTTTCACCTAATCAACACACATATACAAACAGTGAATCAAAAAATAAAACACCAGAGAAATTTTAAAACATTTCAAGTTGAATAATGAAAATACAGCATATCTGAATTTGTGAGACCAGATTAAGCATTGCTTAGATGAAAATTTTTACTATAAAATCCCCATATTGGAAAAAGGAAATGTTTAAAAGCAATGATAGATGTTTCTACATTAAGAAAGTTTTTAAAAGAGCAATTTACCCCATAGTAAATGCAAGAAATAATAATGGTAAAAGCAGTCATAAAGAGAATAGAAGGAAAAAAATTTGGGGGGAAAACAAAAGCAAATGGTTGTTATTTGGAGAGGGAAATAAAGTTGGTAAATTCTTTACAAGACTACTAGGTAAACAAGTGATGACACACACAAATTATTAATAGCAGGAATAAATGAGGGAACATCATTAGACAGATGTTCAGACATTAAAACAGATCCTTCAGACATTAAAAGTAGAATAATGGGGATTTCTGAACAACATTAAATCAATAAAATAGATAACATATTTAATGTATGAATTTATAAAATTTGAGAAATAATTTCAAAAACTTTAGAAAAACAGTGTCCCAAAACTGATTCAAAAAACTAGAATTTCTGATTAAACTTATACCTATTAGACATTTAATTTTTATCCATAAACCTTCCTACAAAGAGTATATTAAAATGACTTTACAGATTTAATTCTAAATGAGAGAATACTTAACTCAATTTTTGAGGACAGCATATCTCTGACACCCAAGTCTGACAAAGATGTTGCAAGAAAATTACAGACTAATAACACATTTGAAGACAAATACAAAGATCCTCCACAAAACAGCATTATATGTGGCAATGTATCATTGTTCAGTTAAATGTATACCCAGGAATGCAATATTTCTTCAATATTTGAGAAGCAGCATGATTCACCACATTAACAGAATAAAGGAAAAGTAACTCACAAAGCCATCTCAATAGGTGCAAAGAAAGCATTTGCAATACTAAAAACATATTCATGAGTTTCTAAAAACATATTCATGAGTTCTAAAAATCAGTCAACTATGAATAGAACAACTACTTTTTAAAAAAATTTTATTGAAGTATAGTTGATTTACAATTTGTGTTTAATTTCTGCTGTATAGCAAAGTGACTCAGTTATACAAATATATATTTCCTTTTTTATATTCTTTTCCATTATGTTTTATCACAGGATATTGAATATAGTTTCCTGTGCTATACAATAGGACCTTGTTGTTTCTCCATCCTGTATATAATAATTTGCATCTGCTAATTCCAAACTCCCAATCCTTCCCTCCCCTACCCCCACCTTGGCAACCACAAGTCTGTTGTCTATATCTATGAGTCTGTTTTTGTTTCGTAGATTTGTTCATTTGTGTCATATTTTAGATTCCACATATAAGTGATATGATATGGCATTTGTCTTTCCTTTTCTGACTGACTTTGCTTAGTATGATAATCTCTAGGTCCATCCATGTTGCTGCAAATGGCATTATTTCATTCTTTATAATGGCTTAGTAATATTCCTTTGTAAGTATATAACACATCATCTTTATCCATTCATCTGTTGATGGATATTTAGCTTGTTTCCATGTCTTGACTATCATAAATAGTGCTGCAATGAACATAGGGGTGTATGTATCTTTTCAAACTATATTTTTGTCTAGGTATATGCCCAGGAGTGGAATTTCTGGATCATGTGGCAACTCTATTTTTACTTTTTTGAGGAACCTCCATACTGTTCTCTATAGTGGATGCACCAATTTACATTCCTACGAACACTCTAGGAGGTTTACCTTTTCTCCACACCCTCTCCAGCATTTATTATTTGTAAACTATTTAATAATGGCCATTCTGATTGGTGTGAAGTGGTACCTCATTGTAGTTTTGATTTGCATTTCTATAATAATTAGCAATGATGAACATCTTTTCATGTGCCTATAAGCCATCTGTATGCCTTCTTTAGAGAAATGTCTATTTAGGTCTGCCCATTTTTCGACTGGGTTGTTTGGGTTTTTTTGTTACTCAATTGTAGGAGCTGTTTGAACATTTTGGAAATTAAACCCTTGTTGGTCACATCATTTGCAAATATTTTCTCCCAGTCCATAGATTGTATTTTCATGTCATTTATGGTTTTCTTCACTGTACAAAAGCTTGTAAGTTTGATTAGGTTCCATTTCTTTATGTATGATTTTATTTCTATTGCCTTGGGAGACTGACCTAAGGAAACATTGGTATGATTTATTTCAGAGAATGTTTTGCCTGTGATCTCTTCTAGGAGATTTATGGTGTCGTGTCTTATATTTAAGTCTTTAAGCTATGTTGGGTTTATCTTTGTGTATGGTGTGAGGGTGTGTTCTAGCTTCATTGATGTACATGCAGCTGTCTGACATTCCCCACACCACTTGCTGAAGAGACTGTCTTTTCTCCTTTGTATATTCTTGCCTTCTTTGTCAAAGATTAATTGTCCATAGGTGTATGGGTTTATCTCTGGACTCTATTCTGTTGCATTGATGCATATGTCTGTTTCTGTGCCAGGACTGTGCTGTTTTGATTACTATAGTTTTGTAGTATTGTCTGAAGTCTGGGAGGGTTATGCCTTCTGCTTTCTTTTTCCTCAGGATTACTTTGACAATTCTGGGTCTTTTATGGTTCCATATAAATATTAAGATTATTTGTTCTAGTTCTGTGAAAAATGTTATGAGTATTTTGATAGGTATTGAATTAAATCTGTAGATTTCTTTGGGTAGTATGGCCATTTTAACAATATTAATTCTTCCAATTCAAGAGCATGGGATATCTTTCCATTTCTTTATGCCATCTTCAATTTTCTTTATTAATGTTTTGTAGTTCTCAGCATATAAGTCTTTCACCTCCTTGGTGAGATTTATTCCTAAGTATTCTTTTTTTATGTGATTTTATGTTCCCTTTCTGATATTTCATTGTTAGTGTAAAGAAATGCAACTTATTCCCCTATGTTAATCTTGTATCCTGCTACCTTGCTGAATTCATTTATCAATTCTAGTAGTTTGTATTGAGTCTTTAGGGTTTTCTATATAGAGTATCAGGTCATCTGCACATAATGACAAGTTTACCTCTTCCCTGCCAATTTGAATGCAGTTTATTTCTTTTTCTTGTTTGATTGCTGTGCTTAGGACTTCCAATACTATGTTGAAGAGAAGTGGTGAGAGTGGGCATCCTTGTCTTGTTCCAGATGTTAGCAAGAAGGTTTTCAGATTTTCAGCATTGAGTATTATATTGGCTGTGGGTTTATCATAAATAGCTTTTATTATGTTGAGATATGTTCCCTCTATATCCACTTTCGTAAGGGTTTTTATCATGAATTGACATTGAATTTTATCAAATGATTTTTCTGCATCTATTAAGATCATCATGTGGTTTTTATCTTTTCATGATATGGTGTAATACATTGTTTTACTTGCATATGTTGAACCATCTTTGTGACCCTAGGATAAATCCAGCTTTGTTGTAGTATATGATCATTTTTATGTGTTGTTGGATTCGGTTTGTTAATATTTAGTTGAAAATATTTGCATCTATATTCATCAAAGCTATTGGCCTGTAATTTTGTTTTTTGGTAGTGTCTTTGGTTTTGGTATCAGGGCTTCAAAGAACGTCTTTGGGATTGTTCCTTCCTCTTTAATCTTCTTTTGGAAGAGTTTCAGAAGGATCAGCATAAGTCCTTCTTTGTATGTTTGGTAGAATTTACCTATGGCTCCATCTGGCCCTGGACTTTTATTTGTAGGGATTTTTTTTTTAAAATCACAGATTCTATTTCACTTCTAGTGATCTGTCTGTTCAAATTATTTATTTCTTCTTGATTCAGTTTTGGTGGGCTCTATATTTCTCAAAATTTGTCCATTTCTTCTAGGTTGTCAAATATGTTGACATATAATTGTTCATATTGTTCTCTTATGGCTTTTGGTATTTCTGTGATATCAGTTGTGATTTCTCCTCTTTCATTTCTTATTTTGTTTATTTGGGACTTCTCTCTTCTTGGTGAGACTGGCCAGAGGTTTGTCAATTTTGTTTACCCTTTCAAAGAACCAGCTCTTGCTTTCATTGATTTTTTTCTATTTTTCTAATCTCTATTTTATTTATTTCCTTTCTTATTATCTCCTTCCTTCTGCTGACTTTAGGTTTTGTTTGTTCTACTTTTTCTAATTCTTTTCAGTGGTAGGTTAGATTGTTTGAGATTTTTCTTGTTTCTTAAAGAAGGCCTGTATTGCTATGAACTTCCCTTTATGCAGGGCTTTTGCTGCATCCTATAGATTTTTCATGATTGTGTTTTCATTGTCATTTGCCTCAAGGTGTTTTTTTGTTTTTGTTCTTTTTTTTACTTTTTTCTTTGAATTCATTGTTGACCCACTGTTTTTTTAGTAGCATGTTTAGTCATTTAGTCTCCATATAATTTTTTTTTTTCTCATTTCTTGTCTGTGGTTGACTTCTAGTTTCATGCCATTTTGGTCAGAAAAGATGGCTGAAATAATTTCTGTACTCTTAAATTTGTCGAGGCTTGTTTCTGTGCCCTAGTATGTGGTCAATCCTAGACAATGTTCCATGTGCACTTGAAAAGAATGTGTATTCTTTTCTTGGATGTAATGTCCTGAAATTTCAATTACATTACTGTTCTATTGTATCATTTAGGTTCTCTGTTGCCTTACTAATTTTCTGTCTCAAAGATCTGTCCATTGATGTGAGTGGGGTGTTAAAGTGTCCTACTATTATTGTATTCCTGTCAATTTCTCCATTTATGTCTGTTAGTATTTGTTTTATGTATTTTGGTGCTCCTATATTGGGTGTATATATGTTGATGAGTGTAATATCCTCTCCTTGTATTGATCCTTTTGGCATTATAGTGTCCTTCTTTATCTTTCTTTATAGCCTTTGTTTAAAAGTCTGTTTTGTTTGATATGAGTATTATGACCCCCACTTTCTTTTCATTTCTGTTTGCATGAAATATCTTTCTCCATCCCCTCACTTTCAGTCTATGTGTGTCCGTTGCCCTAAAGTGGGTCTCTTGTAGGCAATATATTGTAGGCTCTTGTTTTTTTATCCACTCTGCCACTCTGTGTCTTTTGATTGGACCATTGATTCTATTGGCATTTAAGGTAATTATTGATATATATATATATTTATTTACCCTTTAATCTTGTTTTCACATTGATTTTATATTTCTTCTTTGTCCCTTCTTGTTTTTCCTTTTGTGCTTCGATTTGTATTATACTTATGTTCTCTTCTTTTTGGTTTCTGTAAATCTATTGTATGTTTTTGATTTGTGCTTACCCTATTTTTCAAGTATAGTATTCCCTTCCTACATCTATTTGCCTTTAGACTAGTAGTCATATAGACTCAAACATATTCTAGAAAAAAATAATCTATATTTTGTTACTCTTCTCCCCCACATTTTATAATTTTGATGTCTTCTTTTACATCTTCTTGTACATCCTTTTGCTGTTCATTGTAGTTATCATTGCTTTCACATAAATTTTTTGATTTTTTTTTTTTTTTCTTTTTGCGGTATGCGGGCCTCTCACTGTTGTGGCCTCTCCCGTTGCGGAGCACAGGCTCCGGACGCGCAGGCCCAGCGGCCATGGCTCACGGGCCCAGCCGCTCCGCGGCATATGGGATCCTCCCAGACCGGGGCACGAACCCGTATCCCCTGCATCGGCAGGCGGACTCTTAACCACTGCGCCACCAGGGAGGCCCAATTTTTTGATATTTTTTAACCTGTGTACTGGCTTTTTTAAGTTACTTATTTTCCAATTGTGATTTTCTCTTTCCTATAGATTCCTACTTCTTTTCTATTTAGAGAAGACCTTTCAATATTTCCTTTAGGATAGGTTTAATATTGCTGTATTCTTTTACTTTTTGCTTGTCTGAAAAAGTCTTTATCTCTCCTTCTATTCTAAATGATAATCTTGCTGGGTAGAGCATCCTAGGTTGCAGATTTTTCCCTTTCAGGACTTTGAATATATCTTGCCACTCCCTTCTGGCCTACAACATTTCTGTAGAGAAATCAGCTGATAGCTTTATGGTTCCATTGTAATTAACTCTTTTTTTTTTTTTGCTGCCTTAGAATCCTCTTTAACTTTTGCCGTTTTTATTATAATATGTCTTGTTGTAGATCTGTTTGGGTTTACCTTGTATGGGACCCTCTGTGCTTCCTGTACTTGGATAGCTGTTTCTTCTTTAGGTTTAGGAAGTTTTCAGCCATAATTTTATCAAATACATTTTCAATCACCTTTTCTCTTTCTCCTCCTTCTGGGATCCCTATTATCAGTAGATTGTCTTGCCTTATATTATCCCAAAGGTCTCTTATTTTGCTTTCATTTTTTTTTCCCATTTGGCTTTCTGTCTGCTGTTCTGATTGGGTGATTTCCATTATTCTATCTTCCAGGTCACTTATTCCTTCTTCTGCATTATTCATTCTGCATTCATTGCCTTTAGTTCAGCTTTCATCTCTGGAAATAAATTTTCTAACTTTTCTTGACTCCTCCTTATAGTTTCTAGTTCCTTTTTACAGTAATCTGCATTTCTGTTGATAGCCTTTCTTAATTCCTTCAGTATTTTTATTATCTCCTTTTTGAAATCAGTGTCTATCAGACTGAAGAGGTCTGTTTCATTGTTTATTCTTTCAAGGGAATTCTCTTGATGTTTTAATTGAGAATTGTTCCTCTGATTCTTCATTTTACTTTTTTTCTCTTGCTCTATGAGTTTAGGAGAAACAGTTATCTACTGTGGTCTTGGGAGACTATTTTTATATGGGAACATCCCTGTGTCACCTGCATGGGTTTCATATTTTGGTATGAGGGCTGTTTTTAGTATGGATTCCTGCCACCTCTTTCCTCAGTATATGCTGGCCATTATCCCCTTAATAGGAGGTGTGACTGGTGTTGGGGTGACCAGGGCCTGTACTGGACGTTGAGCAGGTCCGCCCCTTAGCTCTGTGGTTGTCACTGCCTTGTCAGGGACAGGATCTGTTCCCGAGGTTTTGGAGTAGAAACCCCCAAATCTGTTTCTGAGCTGTGTTTGTGAGCTGCAGTGTGAGGTAGGCAGGATTGGATCACACAATGCCTGATGTCTCTCAGGCACTGTTTTCACAAGGCCACCAGTGCAGTCCACTGAAGTCAGGTCCATGGACTGCAGTAGTTACGAACCTGGACCCACTCTGGGAACTATGGAGGCAACTCAGACCCAGGCCCAGGCCAGCCCACCGTGTGCACGCACCCACAATGCCCACAGCTGCTAAGGCCAGATCTGTCCCAGCTGTAGGAGCACCCATTGTCTATTTGGTTATCTCACAGGTGATGAATTTACAAAGCCAGAGGCAGAGGTGTAAATCCATGGTACATGCAGCCACGTTGAGAGATTTCAGCCCTGCTTCCTGAGTCACACAGCCCCTGGGGCTCAGCTGTGGTTTCAACCCCACCTCTGTGAGTTGGTAACCCACTGATGCCTGCTCCCAGGGCCTGCTGAGGTGGTGGTTGGCACAGGAACCCTTCTAGTAGGGAGCTGGGGTGCACAGGGCAGTGACGTGTGCATCCATGTGGGTCTCTCTCTGTTCTGTCTGCCACAAATCGTGTGCTGCATTCTCCTATGAGCCTCTGAAGCTCCTTTTCTGTCCTGACTGATCTCCCTGTCAGTGAGGGGGCTTCCCAGAGTGCGGTAACCTTCCCTCTTTTTCAGCTCCCTCCCAAGTGTGCAGGTGCCATCCTGCTTCCTCTTTTTTTTCCTGTCATCCTACCTGGTTACATAGAGAGCTTTCTTGTCCTTTCAGGTGTTTGTGGTCTTCTGCTGGTGTTCAGTAGGTGGTCTGTGAGAATTGTTCCATTTTTAGGTGTATTTTTGATGTGTCTATGGGAGGAGGTGAGATCCATGTCCTACGACTCCACTGTCTTGAGTGGAGCACTACCTTTCAATTTGATAAATCATTTATGAAAAACCTAGAACTAGTATATATTTAATGTTGAAGGACTGAAAAATTTCATTCTAAGTTTTGCAACAGGGCAAAGATGCCCCACTCTAAAACTGTCTTCAAACCATATGATAATCTTTGTAAAAACAAACAAACAAAAAACCAAAAACAAACTGAAAAAAATCTAAATATATACAATAAAGTAAAGTGATCATGGCAAGATTCAAAATAAAAGAGTAATAGATATTTTTTTAATTGCAGTTTTAGATACCATGGGCAAAATATTTCCATATAAAATTAAGATAATGACATCATTTACAGTAGTATCAAAATCAAAATACTTAGAAATGAATTTGACAAAATAACTAAACTATAAATTACAGCTAGTTATTAACTACTTACTACTCAATAGACCAGTAACCTTGAAAAATTAAAATTTAAACAAACAGATTATTGAACTACATACAGAGCTCAGGAGACTTTATTGCTTCGTTTCAATCCCAATCATAATCTCAGCAAGAAACTTTGTAAACTTGACAAACTTTATAATTTATTGGAAATGCCATTTACCTAGAATAGCCAAAAGTACTTTGAAAAATAATTTAAAGGTGGTCAGACACTTACCTTTTCACTTTCAAGACTTACTATAAAACTGTAGTAGTCATGGCATTGGCATGAGAGCATTTTATTGTATTTGACATATTAAAATATTTAATTACAAATCTAAAGAATAGCGATGTGTAATTACAGTGACAGATTCTCTCTCCTATAATCAGCAAATTATCATTCCTTACATTTAAAACATGTCATAAATATTATGTTTCAACTGAAAGGCATATTCTTGCTGGGATGGGTAAATTTTGATGTTTCCCTTTAATAACTATTTTCCCACCATTGTATTGTGCTTCTCTGATATAACACTAAAAGTGAGGCTGGCAGAGACTCTTGCCTTACTGTCCTCTGAACATTCACTTGTAGTTCATACTTCCTTGTAATTCATCCACCAGTGACATACTGGTTGGACAAAGAGTTAATGATCCTCAGCACTACAAGCTGTAAACAACATATGGAGACTGTGAAGAGAGCAAAATATTTTGATAACAGGGCGACTTAAAGAACGTGCTGAAACTGTGGCCAGAGCAATAACCAACTCTATTTTCTATAGCCCGAGGAGGGGAAAATTCACTTATAAAGTAAAATTTTAAATTTTACTGTAACTTGTATGTTATATCAAGATGAAGTAGAAACAGCCAACCTCTCAGGCCATAGATGATTTAATCAGGAAAAGACTGAATTGTGAAATGAGTCTACTTTCAGTTCTTATTTAACTCATGTACTTTTGTGGAGTTTTTCCCCCATATCCTGGGACCCGGTCTCTCAGGTTTCCAAATGTTGCTGCTACCAGATTGCTACAGGAAAACTGTTTTGCCCCAGGTCCCTTCATACTGTCCTCATTCCACAACTGCAGGTTCGGACCATCTGGCAGGCTCCTTCTAAATAGTGTCAGTGTGTCATCTGTCGCATCTCACATCCCCTGGGGATATCTTGAATAATTGCTCATCCTAAGCAATAATCACACCTCTTAAGGCCAAGAACAAGTTGTTTATATATCTGCACTGCCCCCAGCATTATCTAGGCATTTAAATTGAAAAATTAAATAAGCATTCTACAGCTAGCTATTAACTACTACTCAATAGACCAGTAACCTCTAGGTATGTAGGCCAGATAATATTAATGCAAACTACAAGAAACCATCCCAGGTTATTTTGTTCTGGTGGGCACTAATCAAGAAAAGTGATATATTGCTTCGGGTACAGAGATGAATTATGTGGAAATGTTAAGACATCTTTGTATAACAGGTTTCCCCTTCAGATGACGTCTTCTTTTGAGCAATGAAAGTGTTGAGTAATGAGCAGAGATTTCATGGAATTTTAAGAGAGAAAATTAAACTTAGAAGCCAATCGTGTCCAAATGTCCTCACCTAGTTCTCTCCTGTATAATAGAGCAAACCATTAAATCTGACCTCGTGTGACCTTCTAAGAACTTTATAAATACAATATTGTATTGAAAATGAAAAGGTGTTCTAGCAAATCTATGAATAAAGAGAATAAGTTCTTAAACACCCCCAGATAATACTGATGACATTTTGCACAGGGCTGTTATGGAAGCAGAGGTGTGAGGTTTGAGAAACCACTGGTGATGGCAGTAAAGCATCTTACCTAAAAGCACTGACCCCCTTGGTAGAATGAATGTCGTATCAGAACAGAAAAAGTAAATATGTGTGTACATATATGATTACATATGTCTACATGTTGTTCTTTAACAGAAACGATACTTTTCAACAATGAAACAATGGATTCTTTTCCACCAGAATTACTTATATTTGATTTTAAAACTAAATGTCAACAATTTGCTACTTGGTTTGCATCCCCTTGCAAAATTCATTGCCTATAAAATGAGTTGCAGGCTGCACAGAGGGGTCGCCTTTCAGTTGTGTCTTCCTTTGCCATGGCCACGGCCACCACATACATACACACAGGCCCACACCAATGTATTTTCCATCTCCCTATCTGACAAAACCTTCTTCAGGGTAGATTCTCCAATTGCTAAGTCTGAATTGAGCATGGTAGAGACAGTGGTGTGGGCAGTGGAAGTGTCTTCATCATGAGATGACAGGAGTAAAAATATTTTCTGTGTATAAAATGCTTTTTTTAACAGAAGGCAGAATATCTATAATTGTAATCCATTTACTCATAAAATATTTTGTAATTAGGAATTGAGTAAAAAAATATTTTTAATTTTGCCAATGAATGTAGGTATCATTAGCCAGATTATGGGAAAGGAGAATTACATGTCAAAGCTATTTTGCAGCATTAAAATCTTCCCTTTGGAGGTCAATCCTTAATTTTATTAATATTATACTTGATTTTATAACTCCCCATCAGTGATATGATCAGATGTCTTGGTGATAGCATTAGGCAATATGGCTTTGTGTGTAGCCACATTACCACAATTATGCAGTGACTGCATTGTCTAATCTGCCACTTTCCTAAGTCAGTTCATCGTGAGTGACCTTTTATGTAGCTATGAGTGTGGTCACTTTAGTCACTGAAAAATGTCTACTATTTTCAGGAACTTAGTTGAAATATTATTTGCAATATTATTCAGACCTGATGATATAAAACACAAGTGAATTTTTCATAAAAAAACAAAAACAAAACAACTCAACACTATCCATATGCATATGTCTGCAAGTTTGACCTATGAAAGTAGATCTCAGAAAAGTGAAAGTAGAGTTGGCTGTCATTCACATAAAGTGTTGTACTATTTGGACTCTTGGAGCCACTATATTATTTATTAGATAGAATCCATAGATAGAAGAAAGAAATGGTGGAATACAGGTCTAGTAAAGAATATGTGTATTTACTGGAAGACAGAATAGAAATTAAAAAATAAAGAAATGAGGGAAATAGTTTTCAGAAGAAATAGAAGAGGGGTCAATCATAAACCTAGGCAGGTAAGCATTAAAAAAAATATATGGTTCATGGGGTGGAATACCAAGGTTAAAAGTGAAGTGATAGGACTTGAAAAATGTCATTATTGTTGGTGTCTGTTTTCAGTTGTCCTTCATAAACCATAGAATAAATTCACCACTGAATGCTAATAACACCTTACCATCTATCTTCTGGTAACACCAAACACAAATCTAGGTAATCACATTTCCTTAATGGTGCACTCATTGGTTTTTCAATGTCATGTTCTTAAGTGCTATACTATGTTGGAATTTCCTGTTGAACATAGCTATAGCCTGTTGAAACAAATTGTTTCATGAGAGTAGAGACGTAGACTGGAATCAAAATAACAGTTTACTGATGGTGATAAAAATTGAAAAAAAAGTTGCAAGAAATACACCTAAAGATATATTTCTGTACTCTTACCCAAATCCTCATAATGAAACTGGAAAACATGGGGCAAATAAACATTATTTCCTATGGAGAATAAAGAATTATTTTACATACATACCTGTGTACATACACAAATATGAATATATATATACATAGTATAAATTGAAAATGTCATAAATATATTAATTTTATAAACGTTATGAGCGATCTTAAGGACAAGACAAATGGAAAAAGCTATTCACTAATTCATAATAAAATATTATTAAATATTGTATCTTGTAATATTAATTACATATTTCCTCAATTGTAAGATGCACGTTTTCCCATATCTTTATGTATCTGTATGTAGGACACATCTTAAGTTCAATAGCATATTAAAATTGTCATTGGCAGGTGGTAGTCACAATGACACTGGTGTCACAGCCTGCACATGGGTGAAACCTTACTGTTTTTGTTAGTGTGACTAGACACCCTCAGCCATTTGAAATTTCAATCAACAATAATTTAAGGATTATTTGAAGAGAAAACATGAGTCTTGCCTACTGTCCTGCAAACGTTTCATTGTCACATTTAGAGGAGGTCAAAAATCAGGATCTCAAAAATTAGGGGACAGATATAAATGTATTGGGGAGAAAAAATCTCAGCTATTATGAAGCATTTATTTTTAATGCCATACCACTAACAGTACTGACAGCACAGAGGAGGATATGGAATGGAAAACAGACATTAATAACTTTAGGAGAAAAATTATTTGGAAGAGTTGGATTCTATAAGTGAAAAAATATGAGTGACATATTATAGAAATGTATGTCTAAATATAAATGAGTTCTTTTGTAAATAAGTCATAAGAAAACACCGTGTTATAGATAATTGTTGTTTTTGTCCCTTTTTCAATAATCTTAGCCCTACATAAAATAATTGTGTATTTTAAAATGATGGTATCTAAGATTTGATAAAACGTGTCTAACAACCTAGAATTTTTCACTCAGGACAAAATTTTCACTCAGGAAAAAACTCATAAGTACAAATGTAGTAGTCAAAAAGCAAGAATAAGAGTGTCAACTGAAGAAAAAACACAACCTAAAAGTTGCATGTTAAGTTTTATTTGGATGTCTTACTGAATACTATAACCTGGGAGACAGCCTCTTGGGTACCTGTTTGGAGCAGTTCCTTAGAGTTAAGGGAGGAGCCAGGAGGTTTTGCTGGGGGAAAAACCATATATTTGAAGATCAAGAGATTACTTCTAATCACAAAGAACAGACATCTCAAGTTAATAATTTTAGTGCTTTTCTATGTAGAGGAAGATGTAAGATTCTGGACTCATTGGAACTATTCCTTAGATATGCAGCTTAACTATCTAGGGCCAGTATCCAAAGTACAGAATGCTTCTTGTTTGTCTCCATCCTGAATTCCTTTCAGGGCATACCATGGGTGGAAGGGAGCAGCTGTAGTGGCTGATGGCTTGATCCTTGTAGAAGAAAGAGCATGGTAGGCAACATTCTTTCTTTACTGGGATGGCAGGCAACAATCCCTGTCTGCAAGAGAAGTCAGAAAACTATTATCCTGCACTAAAATGTTTCCAATTTTTAAGTAAAGTTAAAAGTTGTGAAGTTTGAAATGGACATTTTATGTTGTATTTTAAACAGTTATATTTTAATATGGGTATGAGAATTTCTTTTACTAATTATATTGAGTTATGGTTATTTTCATCAATTACCTATTTTTCAGGGACATCGGGAGACTATCTGTTAAAAAATTTAATTTTTGTTGCACCACCTGAAGTTTAATTACAGCTAGCCAACTCAATAACCTGTTGTTTTATTACAATGTTTGCAAATTTCATTTTAAGAAATTAATACATCCGAGTCTCAGAATCAGCAAATAGGAGTATTATTGCAATACAATTTACATGTTAATGTAATATTTATATAGTAATATAAGAACAGATTTAACATAATTTATAGATATAACTCCAAGAAGCTAATGATATTTGAATCATATAAAATAATTATATATGCACATGTATGTCTTCAGGTGGAACTTTTTATTTTGTCATTTTAACTAATATTTTTAAAGTTTTTTACTGGTTCATATTTAATCCTAATTAATTAATACTTATTTTTAAATCACTGTAAGATGAAACACTGCTTTTTGCATATAATTTAAGTCTAACATCTGCCAATTATTTATATATATACACTTAATTTTAGCTCCAATTATGCCAACTTCTTGAGAAAATTGCTTGTAAAATGTATCACTGTCACTTGAAAATCAAGGGAAGACTCAACCCTAAAATATTCATTAACCTACTGGTTAAATTTCAGAGAATAGTTATCTCTTTTGTTTGAAAACTTTTACTAGATCAATTTGTTATTTTCAGAATAACCTAGGTAATTACTATAGGGGAGAAAATTTGGCATCCCAAAATGTCTCTTTGGCATGTGAATTATTTTGAGCTGAAAACAATCAAGGCCAAACAGACTCAGGAAGAGACTTTGACCTTTCCCCTAACTGCCTAAAGAATGTAGATAGAGGACTTGTTCCAGGAAGGAGGCTAACACCGTACATAAGTATAGGATGAACTAGGTGTTTAGACAGGGAAGAGTCTATCAAAATTTATTTAAAATTCCTATGTCCCATTGTCCTTGTATGGCCCACCAAATGCTTATTTACTGAACACTTGCTTATGAAACATTTCCTTTTCCATCTCCCTGTGAATTACCTTCCTTCCCAAACCACTACCCCCAGCATCTTTTGTCTTTAGCTCAAGATGGTATTTAAGGTGAGTATTTCAGTCATTTTGATAAGTTACTCTGGAATTTTTCTGGGTCTCTCCAAAGTATATATGTTATTAAGCTTTTGTTTGATTTTCTCCTGTTAAACTCTCTCACATCAATTTAATTCTTAGACCTACCAGAAGAATCCAGAAGGGTAAAAGAAAATTTCTTTCTCCCCAAAATTACCTTTCTAGAAATTTTGAAGGATTTTGAAGGGCAAGACTAATGGCAGGTCAAGCTGAAAGAAATCAGAGTTCCCTGTCTATGTTTCTGTTACCGAACTCAGGTTCAGCTGCTCACTGCTTGAAAGCCAATACTCGGAAAGACAAGTGTTGGTTGGAAACAAAAGTTTGCTTTATTCGGGAGGCTGGCAACCTGGGGAGAAGGCAGACTCATGTCCAAACATCAACTCCATGAGCTGTTTGTAAATTTTGGAGACTAATCCCTTGTAAGATCATTTGCAAATATTTTTTCCCAATCTGTGGATTGTCTTTTCATTTTGTTTATGGTCTCCTTTTGGCCATGCAAAAGCTTTTGAGTTTAATTAGGTCCCATTTGTTTATTTTTGCTTTTATTTCTATTATTCTGGGAGATGGATCAAAGAAGATATTGTTGTGATTCATGTCAGATGGTGTTCTGCCTATGTTTTCCTCTAAGAGTTTTATAGTGTCCAATCCAATCTCACATTTAGGTCTTTAAACCATTTTGAGCTTATTTTTGTGTATGGTGTTAAAGAATGATCTAATTTCATTTTTTTACATGTAGCTGTCCAGTTTTCCCAAAACAATTTGTTGAAGAGACTGCCTTTCCACCATTGTGTAGTCTTATCTCCTTTGTTGTAGATTAATTGACCATAGGTGCATGGGTTTATTTCTGGGCTTTCTATCCTGTTCCATTGATCTATATTTCTATTTTTGTGCTGGCACCATACTGTTTTTATGACTATAGCTTTGTAGTATACTCTGAAGTCAGGGAGCCTGATTCCTCTAGCTCTGTTTTTCTTTCTCAAGATTGCTTTAGCTCTTTGGAGTCTTTTGTGTCTCCATACAAATTTTAAGATATTTTTGTTCTAGTTCTATGAAAAATGCTATTGGTAAGAGGCTTAATATCATCAAAACAAACAACCCACTCAACAACTGGGCAGAAGACCTAAATAGACATTTCTCCAAAGAAGACATACAGATGGCCAAGAGACACATGAAAAGATGTTCAACGTCACTAATTATTAGAGACATGCAAATCAAAACTACAATGAGGTATCACCTTAACCAGTCAAAATGGCTATCATCAAAAAATTCACAAACAATAAATGCTGGAGAGTGTGTAGACAGAAGGGAACCCTCCTACACTGTTGGTGGGAATGTAAATTGGTAGAGTCACTATGGAGAACAGTATGGGGGTTCCTTAAGAAACTAAAAATAGAGCTACCATATGACACTGCAATCCCACTCCTGGGCATGTATCTGGAGAAAAACATGGTCTGAAAGGATACCTGCACCCCAGTGTTCATTGCAGCACTTTTTTACAAATAGCCAAGACATTGAAGCAACCTAAATGTCCATCAACAGAGGAATGGATAAAGAAGATGAAGATGTGGTACATATATATAATGGACTATTACTCAGCCATTAAAAAGAATGAAATGCCATTTGCAGCTACATGGATGGACCTGGAGACTGTGATACTAACTGAAGTAAGTCAGAGAAAGAGAGAGATTGTATGATAGCCCTTATATGAAGAATCTAAAAAGAAATGATACTAATGAACTTATTTACAAACAGAAACAGACTCACAGACTTAGAGAACAAATTTATGGTTACTGGGGGGGATGGAGGGGGGGAAAGGATAGTTAGGGAGTTTGGGATCGACTGCTATATTTAAAGTGGATAACCAACAAGGACCTACTGTATAGCACAGGGAATTCTGCTCAATGTTATGTGGCAGCCTGGATGGGAGCAGAGTTTGGGGGAGAATGGATACATGTATATGTATGGCTAAGTCGCTTTGTTGTGCACCTGAAACTATCACAACATTATTAATAGGCTGTACTCCAACATAAAAGGTTAAAAACAAACAAACTAAAAAACAAAACAAAAATGAACTCCAAAGATTCTGCTGAACCATGAATGTTTTTACAGGGAGAATCATTTGCAGAAGGGATCAGTCTTCCTTATCTTCCACTGTTTGCAGACTTTCTTTTGATTGGTGCATGGTGAGGTAACAGGGCAGTGCTCCAGGAATCTTGTGCTCAGTCTGAAGTTATCATCCTCCACCTGGGCTGGGACCTTTGTTCCCACAGAAGAACTTAAAGATATTGTTATGTATATTGCTTGAAGAGGAAACAGGACCCTGTTCCATCACTGAACTATTTTTTCTTTACTGTTGCTACTTTGTTTCTGCATTCCTTCCCTTCCCTGATAAGCAACTATTTGAATATTCCCTTTGGAACTCAAGGAAGGTCAAGGAGGGTGAAGCCTTTTCCCTACAGACAAGAAAATGGTGGACATGGAAAGGATTTGTACCCAGGAGGGCCCCATACGGTCCTGCTCCATTTCATTTCTTCAACAACTTCAGAGCTTTTCTTTCTCTCTTTTAGAGTATGCAGGGATTGGATAGGACTAAATTTTAGGAGACCACACACCTAGTGATTTATCTTTTGTTTGCAACATGTGTATTTACAGCCCTGGTGGGAATTTGTCAAATTGACTTGATTCACCTGATTGTTTTTTCCTACTTTTCCTAGGGGTTGACCATTCTTAAAGTTAGGTAGGTAATATAGTATAGGAAACAGTAAGTAAAAGATTTCCAGAAGCTAATTTTTCAATGTCAATTCAAATTCCTCTGTTGCAAGATTTAGGCAGTGATTGTATATCCCACATCTGCTATTATTTCTTTGCTTCCCTGTTTTTTATTTTCCACTTTGCACCTTTCTCTGCTAATGAATCATGTAAACAAAATGAAAGCAACATGAATTTGTTTTGTTCCAGGTTCCGAGGTTGGCCATTCATTTCAATTCAGTGAATGAGTAGGTCAAGTCAGTAAAAAGAAATACCTAATTTTACTAAAAGACTGTCTTAGAAATCACCATATAAAAACACACTTCAAAAAGAAAATGGATACTTGATCCACTAGTTTGAGTGTCAGAACTATTGGACCATAGTGTGCAAGAAAGTTTATATTAGGGTATTTCTGTTACAGCATCACTAGAGAGAAAATATTTACATAAAGAAACATTTAAGTGAATATGGATTTATGCATTCTGTAATTCTCTTTAAAGGTGTTCAAATTCTTTGAATCCATATAAATTGCCATGTCTACTGTTTAAATTTTACTACCAGAACATGCAAAGCCCTTTACAAACTCCTGTTTTTTTCAAGCTGACCCTACCTTATACTTTATGAAATCTTACTTATCTTTCAAGACATAGCTCAGGTATCACAACCTCCAACACATCTTCTGCAAACTAGAATGGATTGTCAATCTTGACATTTAATCTGTGACCCATTTGAATTCATCTCCCTTCTTTTATACTCTTTAATTGCTTTATAATATGTCTTTTCCTACTATACAACCTTTAAGTTATTGTATCCTAACCTTTATCTAGTCATGGGTTTATTTGAGATAGCCATCCTTGAAGTGGATGCCTCTTTGAAGTGTATGCCTTAGCAATCAAAGCATAAGTCAGGCACTTGCATTACCCCCAAAACCCCCAAAAAACAACCTGCCAAGGCTTACACTACAACCATGCACTTCTCCTTTTAAAACACTGAATGATAAATAATCCCAGGGGCAACACACATTATTTCTCTAAATAAATATTGGAAAAAGAAGTTTTGATTTCCCTTAACTGACATTTCAAGAACACTATGGCCAGTACATAAGCAAGATGATCTGAAAAGTTAATATAGACTATTTGATTGCTTCAGTTTTACCTTTTATGTAAAAAGCTTCTTCAGGAAATGCAACAGACCAAGAGGAACTGGTAATCTCCTCTTTATAGCCTGGCTAATACCTTCTTCGTAATCTCCATTTTAGAGTTCAGCAAGGCAGAGTACATATCGCCATAAAATGGAAATAAGTATACATTTACTATTTTGTCACAAAATTATTTGAATTTGCCAACATTCAGCCATGATTTAGTGATGCATGCTTTGAACTTACTAGTTACTAAGCAGACTTATGAGAACAATGAGAATCTCGTCCTTTTGAAGGTGAAAGAACCCAGAAGAAAAATTGTTCACATTCTAACAGTGAGAAAAAGTCAGTTAATCTACAGAATCATGTTTCCTTGAACCTGTAGAGAACTGATATTTCAAGGCAAACAAGTAAAATAAATTCCAGAGGGTGTTGAGTCTCCTCAAAGATAAGGCACTTAAGCTTTTTCACTTTGGTAGACAATGAGCCTGCCTAAGGCTGGAGAAAGAAAACCAAGAAACTACTCCTGTCTCACCATGAGCCTTCAATTAATAAGAAGAAACCATTATCTACTGTTGACTCAGGTAGAAGAATGCAAGAGAATCACTCTGTGGTGCATGTGTGTTAGACCTGCTGAAAGCTGAGGGTAGGAAAGGAAAAGTGAGAAAAATCCTCTGGATCTCTAAAACTCCACAAAATGCAACATAAAGCAGAATTTTTAAACAGCAGTAATCTCAAAGCAATTGTAGCTCATGCCATCTCCCCCCAAATAAGAAACTTAATTAACTATATTGACCTTGCACTTCACGAAAAAGTTCCATCAAAGGAGAGATGTGTGCACGTTACCAAGTATAAACAATATTTTTCTCAGCCTCTCTAATTTTTATACACATTTTTGGCATTTACTCAAAAATTGAAACACTGAAGAAGAAAACAACATCAAAACTGACTTATTAGACATAAAGCCGTTAACAGCTCTAGATCCATAGAAGACAAAGATTTTGGAAGTAACAGACAAGAAAATTAAGATAACTCTGAACTATGTTAAAGTGCCAAGTGGGAAAGATAGGAGAAAAAAGAGATGAGGAATTTTAAGACAAATGGAAATTGTAGATAAAGAATTAAATGAAAACACAATTTTTTAAAAGCAGTATTTCAGAGATGACTTCCTACCATGGACTATTTTGGATACCTCAGAGAAAATCTGTATACTTGAAAACAGGACAACAGAAATTACAAAAACAAACACAAAGCAAAAGAGAGGGAAAAGACAAAAAATAAAAAATAAAGAGCATCCAAGTGCTGTGGAACAATATCAAATAATCTAACATATAGTTGAAGTCCAAGAAGATGATGAATAGGAATCCAAGCTGACTAAGACAGTTTGCAAATATTTATTTTTGTAGAAACTGCCCAACTATCTTCAAAATTGGCTGTGCCATTTTGCATTTCCACTAGCAGTGAATGAGAGAGAATTCCTGTTGCTCCAAATCCTTGCCAGCATTTGATGTCAGTGTTCTGGATTTGGGCCATCTAATAGGTGTGTAGTGGTATCTCATTGTTTTAATTTGCATTTCTGTAATGACATATGATGTGGAGTATCTTTCAATGTGCTTATTTTCCATCTGTATATCTTCTTTGGTGTGGTGCCTGTTAAAGTATTGGGCCCATTTTTAAATGTGGTAGTTTGTTTTCCCATAGTTGGTTCTAAGAGTTCTTTGTATATTTTGAATAAGGGTCCATAAGATATGCTGCACATATTTTTGCCCAGTCTGTGGCTTGTCTTGACATTTTCTTTACATTGTATTTTATAGAACAGAAGCTTTTAATCATAATGAAGTTTCGTTCATCCTTTCTTTAATAGATTGTACTTTTGGTGTCATATCTAAAAAGTCATCTCCATACCCAAGGTCCTCTAGATTTTCTAAGTTACCTTCTAGGAGTTTTATAGTAGTGCACTTTACTTTGAGGTCTATAACCCATTTTGAGTTAATTTTTGGGACAGACTTAAGTTCTGTATCTAGATCCATTTTTTGGATGTCAATGTCATATTGTTTCAGCACCATTGTTGAAAAATTATCTTTGAACCATTGTGTTGCCTTTTTTCCTTTGTCAAAAATAAGTTAACTATATTAATAGGGGTTTATTTCTGGGCTTTCTATTTTGTTCAGTTGATCTGTTTGTGTATTCTTTTGCCAACACCACACTTGTCTTGGTGAGTCTTGAAGATGGGTACTATCAGCCTTCTAACATTGTTGTTTTTCTTAGTCTACTCTAGGTCTCTTGCTTTTCCATATAAACTTTAGTATCAATTTATGAATATTAACAAAATAACTTGATGGCATTTTGGTTGAGATACATTGAAGCTATAGATCAAATTCAGAAGAACTGACATCTTGGCAGTATTGAGTCATCATATTCATAAACATAGAGTATCTCTCCATTTATTTAGTTCTTTTCATTTATTTCAGTAGTTTTGCAGTTTTCCTCAAATAGATCTTGTATCTATATTGTTAGATTTTTATATAAGTATGTCATTTGAGAGGGCTGCTAATACAACTGGTATCATGTTTTTAACTTCAAACTCCACTTGTTCATGTCTCATATATAGGTAGGTCATTGAGTATTGTAAATTAACCTTGTGTCTTACAACCTTGCTATAATTGCTTATTAGTTCCAGAAGTTGTTTGTTGATTCTTTCAAGTTTTCTACATAAATAATCAAGTCATTTGTGAACAAAGACAACTTCATTTCATCCCAATATGTATAAGTTTTATTTCCTTTTCTTGTCTTTCTGCATTAGCTAGTTATTCCAGTATGATGTTGAAGGATGGTAATGAGAGGGAATATCCTTGTCTTGTCCCTGATATTAGTGGGAAAGCTTTGAAATGTTTCATAATTAAGTAGGATTTTAGCTGTAAGTTTTGGCAGATGTTTTGTCAAGTTAAAGATATTTACTAAGAGTTTTTATGAATAAGTGTTGGATTTTGTCAAATTCTGTTTCTCCATCTTTTGATATGATCATGTGATTTCTCTTCTTTAGTGTGTTGATATGATGGATTACATTAATTCATTTTCAACCATTAAACCAGTCTTGCATACCTGGAATAAACCCTACTTGTTTGTAGTGTATAATTCTTTTTACATATTGTCGGATTTAATTTGCTAAAATTTTGTTGAGGATGTTTTGCATCTATGTTAATTTCATTATAATATCTTTGTCTAGTTTAGGTATTAGTGTAACGCTGACATCATCAAATGAGTCAGTATTTTTTCTTTTTCTATCTTTTTAAAGAGGTAAGAGAACTGGTATAATTTCTTCCTTAAGTTTTTGGTGGAATTCATCAGTGAATCCTTCTGGACCTGGTGCATTCAGTTTTGGAAGTTTATTAATTATTGACTCAATTTCTTTAATGTTATAGGCCCATTCATATTGTCCATTTTTATGTGAGTTTGTCAGATTGTCTTTCAAGAAATTAATCCACTTTATCGAGGTTATTAAATTTTTTGTCACTGAATTGTTCATAATATTACTTTATTATCCTTTAATGTCCATGGAATCTGTAGTGATGTCCCCTTTCATTTCTGATATTAATAAGTTGTGTCCTCTCACTTTTTTTCTTAGTTACTTGGAGGCTTATTGATTTTATTCATCTTTTCAGAGAACCAGCTTTTGGTTTCATTGATCTTTCTCAACTGGTTTCCTGTTTTTAATTTTATTCATTTCTGCTCTAATTTTATTAATTCTTCTGCTTACTTTGGAGTTAATTGCTCTTCATTTTTCAGTTGCCTTAGGTAGAAGTTTAGATTATTAATTTCATTTCTTTCTTCTTTTCCAATATGTGTATTCAATGCTTTAAATTCCCAATTAAATACTGATTTTGCCGCATCCTATGTTTCTTTGATTTTTAACAAATGATTTGTCATTCTTCATGACATAATTCTAAATTATAAATTATTTTTTTTCAGTTTATATACTTGAAAATAAATTTGTTTTTCAGAAATAGCCATTCCTTTCTCTCAGTTATGTTTTTATTTGAAATTTGGAAATTTTTTTTTTTTAAGTTCTGGGTGTTTGCTTTTGTTTTTGCTCTAATTGTATTTTCTTGAAAATTCTTTATTTCATTTTTCTATCTCTTTAATTATTTCATTTTGGCCTTTCTCCATCAGGTTACAATAGATAAGATTTTTCTCTACTTATCAGGATGACATGGTTTCTTAATACCTGTAGAACTCATTTGTCAACATTATGGAGCAATAGCCAAGCAGCAGGAGTAAGAGGAATAGAAGCTTCTGCTCTTATAGGCTGGGAAAAAATAAACCAGTGTATTGTATTCCTCTGGCATGTTCTCTTTTCTCAGGTTCATCCAGATGCAAAAAACAGGTCATTCAAAAATTAAACATTTGTGAAGAATTTACATTACCAGTGCAAGTTTTGGTTTATCCATGTTAGGCAGGTTGAGTACTTTCCCTTTCCCCACCCCCAACAAATCCTGTACACTTGATTAGAAAAAGGTTTCTTAAACCACCATACATTCTATTACCTATCATGTCACCAAAATTTTGGTCCTGTATCAGCTTTCTTACCCTTGAGTTCCTGGATATGTTGATTCTTAATGCCTTAGAAAGCCCACTCAATTTTCTGCCACTGTCCCCTTATTTATGGTATTACATCCATAAAGGTAATTGGCAGAAAAATGGTGTCTTGGCTGCACATTTAATCTGTTTTTCCAGAATATGTTTTAAAAAATAAATCCATTTGGTGTATTAGTTTATCTGCTGTCTTAATAAATTTTCACAAACTTAGTGTCTTAAAAAATACAAATTTATTATCTTACTGTTCCATACGTAATAAGTCTGATATGAGTCTCACTGGGCTATAAACAAGGTGTCTGCAGGGCTGCATTCCTTCCTAGAGTTTCTGGGGGAAAATCTGTTTCCCTGTCTTTTCTAGCTCCTAGAACCCCCTTCTTCCATTTTTGAAACCAGAAAAATTGCATCATTCTCTGCCTTTCTTTCATAGTCACTCTTCTGCTTCCCTCTTCCACTTTTAAACAACATTGTAATTATATTAGGTTTATCTGAATAATCTGCAAAAATCTCCCTATTTCAAGGTCAATTGATTATCAACCTTAATTTCATTTGAAGCCTGAATTATTTTGTAATGTAGCCTAAGGTATTCACAATTATAAGAATCAGCATATAGTCCATTTCAGGAGGCCATTATTTTCACTATCACATTTTAATTTTAAAATATATTTAATTTATATTATATATAAATTAACACATATATATGACTTACATAATTATAACTTTGTGTTACATAATTATAGTGTATTTAAATTGGTTAAAAAGATAGATTTAAAAATTGAGAATATAACAATCTATAAATTGATAACTAGTCAGTATGAATTTATGGGATGGAAAATCATATTGTTATAAAAATATAACCAATAAAAAGTTCAAATAGCCTTTCTCTAATATCATAAAATTTCTCTATAGTTGAAATTAATCACTCATAATTTTAGTTTTGTATTTCTTTTCTTTTTCAAATATAGTAAATTGATAAAATAACATTAGATAGAAATTATTGATAGTCAACTTAGCCTTAAAAATGTAAATATAAGGTAACAGTTCATGGTATTTTAAATTTTCTAGGCATGTATTGCTAAAAGGCTTTCTTTACTCAAAGCTGATAATTTATAAAACACTGTGTACTCATTTTTATTGCTTGACACTTCCTAATTTATGGTAAATGATAAGTCAAAAGCCATGTTAAAACATAGCATCAACATTGTAGTCTATAACAAGATGACAAAGATATAAAGATAACATTATTTGGCATTGATGTTGTGCTTTCAGCATTTGTTTAGAAAATGTAATCTAAAAGCCCATTAATTACATTGTTAACAAAAGAGCAGGCTTAAAAAAAAAGTTTTTCTCTAGGAGTAGCAAATGCAGATAATATATTGGGGAAAAGAATAACATATATTGAAGAATAATTATGTTATCTTCATTAGCTCTTTGGAGTTACAGTAATTATATCGACTAATTTTGTTGACTTTAAAAAAAATAAACACATCAATACTAATTAGATATTTTAAAGAATTCTAAGCCTAAAGGAGGTAAAGGCTATTACCTCCTCTACATTGCTATTTCCCTAATAACTTGACTTTCCTATGTTAACACTATATGATCACATGGAGAATTACAAGTTTGGTGAATAAAAAGGAAAATTCAATGTAACACCTCTGATATTATTTCAAAGTATAAATCAGTTTCAGATTATTTATAGCTCTAATTTGATCTATAGGATTTGGCATCATTTTGGCAGTAAGGAACTAAACTTCTCTCCCATCATGAATGGCACTACTAGGGAATTTCTGTGGGCCTCATTTTATGTCAGATGTACTAAAGAAATGGGCATACTGAAAGAAAGTGGCAGAGAGTAAATGTACCATAAAATATGAGAGAATAGACAGGAAGTTTTTTATTACTTATCCAAATATTTATATATAATGTGGAATTATTATTTGAAAGTTTAACTTAAGCAAATGTTAGTTTGTAAATAATAATAAGGAATTATTTAACTAATGGGGTATATTTTATATTGTGTAATTATTTATTGACCTAAAATTTGATTAGGGAAAATGGTTCTAAAAAATAAATCTTGATTGCATGCAGAGGTACATTTTTAGTTGACTGTTATTATTTGGTATGTTGGAAGTTGAAGTAGCCATGAATGTTGTAGAACGTAATAGTATATATTTATAATAATATAATAATATATTATTACATGTATGTAATATATATATATAATTGACATATAACATACATGTTCCTGGTGTGCAACATAATGATTCAATATTTGATATATTGTGTGAAGGATTATCACAATAAGTCTAGTTTATATCCATCACCATACATAGTTACAAAAGTTTTTTTCTTGAGATGAGGACATTTAAGATTTACAGTAAGTCCCCTACATACGAACCTTCAAGTTGCGAACCTTCAAAGATGCAAATGTGTGTTCACATGTCCAATCATGTGAGTTCTATTTGTGGAGGCACTGTTAGTTTTTGAGGCACAGGACCTAAATGTAGAATGGTACACAAAGGCTGTTCTGAATGTAATCCAGTGCTACCGTGTCATCTATTATGGGGAAAAAAAGAGCTAGTATTCAGACATCACTGGATTGTTTTTTCAAGAGGGTAGATAGAATTGAATCCAGCAAGGAACCAGAACCTGTGCTATCAACGTCAGGCGTGAGTGACATCACAGCTCGCCCTCCATCTCCTATTGCTGATGACCCTTCAGCTCTACCATCTCCCACATCCCCTCCCTCCTCCAGTCAGTAATTCTTCTTGCCTATTCACTCAATGCAGGTCCCTGTATGCCAGCTGTTGTACTGTACTACCGTACTTTTCAAGGTACTGTACTGTAAGATTAAAAGTGTTTTTTGTTTGTTTGTTTTTATGTATTATTTGTGTGAAAAGTATTTTAAACCTATTACGGTACAGTACTGTATAGCCAATTGTGTTAGTTGTGTACCTAGGCTAACTTGGTGGACTTATGAACAAAATGGACTTATGAACGTGCTCTTGGAATGGAACTTGTTCATATGTAGGGGACTTACTGTATGCTCTTAGCAACTTTCCAACATGTGATACAGTATTATTAACTATAGTCACCATGCTGTACATCCCCATGACTTATTTATTTTATAACTGGAAGTTTGTATCTTTGATCCCCTTCACTCATTTCATATATCTCCCACCCACTGTCTCTGGCAACCACCAATCTGTTCTCTGTATCTATGAGCTTGTTTTAGTTGTTGTTTATTCATTCATTTGTTTTAAATTCCAGATATAACTGAGGTCACTTGGCATTGATCTTTCATTTAGCATAATACCCTCAAAGACAATGTGTGTTGTTGCAGATGGCAAGATTTCATTCTTTTTAATGTCTGAGTAGTATCTCGTGTGTGTGTGTGTGTGTGTGTATGTATGTATGTGTGTGTGTGTGTGTGTGTGTATATATATATATATATATATATATATATATACCACTTCTTCTTTAACCATTCATCCATTGATGGACATCTAGGTTGTTTCCATACCTGGGCTATTGTAAATAATTCTGCAGTGAATACTGGGCTTGTATATCTTTCTGAGGTAATGTTTTCATTTTCACTGGATAGATACCCAGAAGTAGAATTGCTGACTCTATTTTCAGTTTTTCAAGGAACTGTTTTCCATATTGGCTGTACCAATTTATGTTTCCACCAACAGTGTATGAGGGTTCCCTTTTTCCACATCCTGGCCAACACTTATTTCTTGTCATTTTGATAATAGCCATTCTAACAGGTGTGAGGTTACATCTCATAGTTTTGCATTTCCATGAAGATTAATATTTTGAGCATCTTTTCTTGTACATTTTGGCACATCTGTGTGTCATCTTTGAAAAGTCTGTTTAGAGCTTCTGCCCAGTTTTTAATCAAATTGTTTGGGGTTTTTGCTATTGAGTTGTATGAATTGTTTTTATATTGTAGATATTAGCCCCTTACCAGATATAGGATTAGCAAATATTTTCTTCCTTTTAGTAGGTTGGCTTTTCATTTTGTTCATGGTTCCCTTTGCCTTGCAAAAGATTTTTAGTATGATATAGTCCATTTGTTTGTTTTTCCTTTTGCTTGTCAGATTGAAAAATTTTTACCAAGGCTTATGTCAAGTAACTTACCATCTAAGTTTTCTTCTAGAAGTTCTGTGGTTTTAGGTCTTATGTTCAAATCTTTAATCCATTTTGAGTTAATTTCCATGTATAGTGTAAAGTAATGGTCAACATTCATTCTTTTTCATGTTGTTTATCAATTTTTCTCAACACCATTTATTGAAGAGATTGTCCTTTCCACATTGTATAATCTTGGTTCCTTTGTCATAAATTAATTGATCACATATGCATGGGTTTATTTCTGGGCTGTCCATTCTGTTCCATCTATCTGTGTCTGTTTTTATGCCAATACCATACTGTTTTAATTACTATAGCTTTGTAATATAGTTTGAAATCAGGGAGCAAGATGCCTTCAACTTTGTGCCTCTTAAGATTTCTTTATCTCTTTGAGGTCTTTTGTGGTTTCTTACAAGTTTTAGGCATATATGTTCTGTTTCTCTGAAAAATGCCATTTGAATTTTGATAGAAATTGCATTGAATCTGTAGATTGCTTTGGAGCACACACATTTTATCAATATTGATTCTTTGAGTCCAAGAGCACAGAATATCTTTCCAGTTATTTGTATCTTTTTCAATTTATTTCATTAAGGACTTGTTTTCAATATGCAAGTCTATTATATCCTTGGTTAAATTTATTCCTAGGTATTTCGTTCTTTTTGATGCAGCTGTAAATGGGATCATTGTCTTCATTTCTCTTTGATAGTTTGTTTTTAGTGTATAAAAATACAACAGATTTTTGGATATTGATTTTATTCCCTGTGGCATTAGTGAATATGTTTATTCTAATAGTTTTTTTGGTGAAGTCTTTATTATTTTGCTGTATATAAAATTATATTGTCTGCAGATAGTGACAGTATTACTCCTTTCTGATTTAGATGACTTTTATTTCTTTTTCTTGTCTAATTACTCTGTCTTAGGACTTCTGATACTAAGTTGAATAAAGGTGGCAAGAGTGGACATTTTTGTTGGTTTCTGATCTTAGAGGAAAAGTTTTCGGCGTTTCTTTGTTGAGTATGATATTAGCTGTGTACTTGGCATATAGGGCCTTTATTATTGTTGAATAATATTTCTTCTATACCGACTTTGTTTAGAGGTTTTTTTTTTTATCATAAATGAATGTCAAAGACTTTTTCTTCATCTATTGAGATGATCATATGATTTTTACCTTTCATTTTGTTAATGTGGACTATCATCTTGATTTGTGGGTGTTGAACCATCCTTGTATCCCTGGAATAAATCCCACTTGATATTGGTGTATGAACTTTTTAATGTATTGTTTTGTTTGTGAATATTTTTATTGAGGATTTTTACGTCTATATTCATCAGCAGTATTTTCCTATAATTTTTTTTGTGTGTGGTGTCCTTGTCCAGTTTTGGTATCATGGTAATGCTGGACTCATAAAATGAGTTTGGGAGCATTCCCACTACAATTTTTTGAGATTGTTTGTGAAGGATAGGTATTAAATTTTCTTTGAATGTTTGGTAGAATTCACCTGTGAAACTGTTTGGTCCTGAACTTTGTTTGATGGGGGTCTTTTTCTTACTGATTCAATCTCCTTACTAGTAACTGATCTATTTAGATTTTCTGTTTCTTCAAAATTCAGTCTTGGAAGATTGGGAATTTATCTATTTCTTCTTCATTGTCCAATCTGTTGGCATGTAATTATTCATATTAATCTCCTATGAGTCTTTGAATATTTTATCAGTTATATTTTTTAATAATTTTTTCCTTTTTCATTTCTAATTTTATCCTCTTTTTTTGTTTGTTTTAGTGAGTCTAGTTAAAGGTTTGTCAATTTTATCTTTCAGAGAATCAGCTCTTAATTTTTAAATTATTTTCTATTGTCTTTAAGACTCTATTTCATTTATTTTCTATTTGTATTATCTTCTTACCTTTATTATTTCCTTTCTTCTACTAACTCTGGCTTCATTTTTTCTTCTTTTTCTAGTTTCTTGAGTTGTAATGTTCAATTGTTTTTTTGAGAATTTTCTGGTCATTTGAGGTAGTCTGTATCACTATGGCTGTCCCTCTTAGAATTGCTTTTGCTGCATCACATAGATTTCAGTATATTGTATTTTCATTTTTATTTCTCTCAAGTTATAGTTCGACTTCTCTTTGATTTCTTTGACTTATTGCTTTTTCAGTAGCATGTTGTTTAACCACATATTTATGATTTTTTTTCAAGTTTTTTCTTATTGATTTCTAGTTTATTACCTTTATGGATGGAAAAAATGCTTGATATGATTTCAATCATCTTAAATTTGCTGAGACTTTTTTTGTGGTCTAACATGTGATCTATCCTAAAGAATGTTCTATGTGTACATGAAAAGAATGTGTATTCTGCTGCTTTGGGATGGAATATTCTGTATATATCTTTTAAGTCTCTCTAGTCTAATATGTCATTTAAGGCCCGTGTTTCCTTGTTGACTTTTCAGTCTGGGTGTGCTATCCATTGATAAACCCAAGTTGGGTTTTAAAGATTTGCTGTCAATTTCTCCCTTTGTCTGTTAATATTAGCTTTATATATATATATGTACACCAATACTGGATGCATGAAAATTTACAAATATTATATTTCTTGTGGATTGACCACTTTATTATTATGTAATGCAAATCTTTGTTTTTAATTACAGTCTTTGTTTTAAAGTGAATTTTGTCTCTGATATAAATACAGCTATCCCAGATTTCTTTTAGTTTCAATTTGCATGAAACATCTTTTTCCATCTTTTCACTATAAGTCTGTGTGTCCTTATATCTGAAGTAAGTCCCTTGTAGGCAGCTACAGATGGCTCTTTTTAAAATTCATTTAGCCACTGTATCTTTTGATTCAAGAATTATTCCATTTTTATTTAAAGTAATTATTGTTAGTTATGTACTTACTGCCATTTTGTTAATTATTTTCTGGCTGTTTCATAATTCTTGTTTCTTTCTTCTCTTGCTCTCTTCCTTTTTGTTTGATGCCTTTTTTTAGTGTTGTGCTTAGATTTATTTCTCAATATCTTTTTTGTTTCTACTATAGGTTTTTTCTTTGTGGATACCCTAAGGCTCACATAACAGCTTTCATTTAACAATCTATTTTAAATTGATAGCAAGTTAAGTATGAGCACATTCTAAAACTTTACATTTTTACTCCCTATCCCTGTGTTTTATGTTTTTGATGTCATTCTTATATATTTTTATTTTGTGTATCCATTAACTAATTATTTAGTTATAGTTTTTTTTTTACTTTTGTCTTTGAACCTTCCTACTAGCTTTATAAATAGTTAATCCACTATCTTTACTATAAATTTACCTTTACCAGTGAGATTTTTACTTCTCTTGTTGTTGTTACTAATTAGTGCCCCTTTTTTCCAGCTTAAAGAAGTCACTTTAACATTTCTTATTAAAGTCTTGTTTAGTGATGATGAACTCCTTTAGCTTTTCCTTTATGGAAAACTCTTTTCTCTCCAATTCTGAATAAGAAGTTTGCTGAGTAGAATATTCTTGGTTGGAAGGTTTTTCTTTTAGCACTTTGAATATATTGTGCCACTTCCTCTGATATACAAAGTTCTGCTGAAAAATCTGCTCATAGGCTTATGGGAGTTTCCTTGTACATAACAAGAAGTTTTTCTCCTACTGTTTTTAATATTCCCTCTTGTCTTTAACTTTTGACACTTTAAGTATAACATGTCTTGGCTTGTGTCTCTTTGGGTTCAGCTTATTTGGAACATTCCTGTTCCTGGATATGAGTGTTTGTCTTCTCTCCCAGGTTAGGGTAGTTTTCAGTCATTATTTCTCCAAATAATATTTCTACCCCTTTCCCTCTCTCTTCTTCTGGGAGCCCTATGATGTGAATGGTAGCCTGTTTTAAGTGGCACAATATGTCCTTTGAGCTATCTCTGCTTTTTTTAAAAAATTCTTTTCTCTTTTTCTGCTCTGACAGGGTGAGTTCTACTGCCTTGTCTTTGAGATGACTGATGCTTCCTCCAGTTTCATCTAGTCTGCTCTTGAATGCTTTTAGTGTGATTTTCAATTTAGTTATTACATTCTTCAGCTCTGTGACTTCTGTTTGGTACTTTCTTATATTTTCCATCTCTTTGTTGATGTTCTTACTATGTTCATCTATTCTCTCCATTCAGTGAGCATCTTTATGACTATAACTTTGAATTCTTTATCAAATGTATTACTTAACTCTGTTTCATTACTTTTTTTTTCCCTAGGGTTTTATCTTGTTTTTTCATCTGGAACATATTGCTTTGTTTCTTCATTTTGCTTTACTCTCTCTGTTTGTTTCTGTGTACTAGGTGGAAGAGCTACCTTTCCCAGACTTGAATGAGTGGCTTTGTGTAGGAGATGAAACTCATCATTCAACCTTGTTCTTACTCTTGGTTGTCTCTGAAATCTATGTGATTGTCCAATCTTCCTGATTTATTCTGCATAGATTCCAGTAGTTAAGGATGTGCAAGACCTGTCAGTGTTCAAAAAAAATTTTTTTTTTAGTCTGTACTTAATTTCAGTCTGTTTGGGAGCCAGATTCTCAGGCAGCAGCTTCTAAATTATGCAAATATATACAGTCCCCTGGGACCTCAATTTTAAACCCTGCTGACCTTCAGACCAGGTGATCCAGAAGTGTTTCCTTGACAGTGGTTGCAAAAATCAGGGTTTTAGACAAGTGTAACAGCTCATTTCTGGGAGGTACCAGTGACCTGTAGCAAGGCAAAGGGAGAGTGCAAAGATCATGTTCCCTGGGCTGTGTTTCCTGAGACCTCTTCTGTAGCCTCTAGATGTGTGGTAAACCTGAAGCCTTCCCCTCAGGTTGAAGCTCCAGGACAAGTAAATAAATTCCCTTTTCATAGGAAGACTGGGATTGTGTCTCAGTTTGCTTTCTGTGGTGGTGGTAGCCTGCCAAGAACCCTCTCTCCAATTGTTTCAGTCCTGTAGGGCTCAGAAAGTGCTCAAGGGACATTCCTTGTGTGGATTGTGTGTGCCTGCCAGCTTTAGCAGTGACACAGGAGAATGTGGAGGTAGAGACTGCCTGCTGGTTTTGGCAAGGCTGCAAAGAGTATGGGGGAAGGGAATGCCCCCTGGCTTAAGCAGGTCTGCAGGAGAATATGGAGGCAGGGTGTGCCTGCTGCTGTTAACAAGGTAGAAGGAGAGTGCAAAACTGGTACCCACCACCACCTCCATCCCTAGAGAGAACCCCAGCAGGCCCTTTCCCCTTCAGCACACACTTTAAGATTAGCAAATGAATCTCCTTTGCATATAGTCTAGGTGCTTTTCAAATTGCTGTTTTTGTGCTGGGTCCTGGGGTGAGTTAAGTCTGCACACAAGCCCTTTAAGAGAGAAGAATCTCAATTCCATATAGCTCTTTGGGTCTCCTGGACATAAGTGCCACTGGTTTTCAAAGCCAGACATTTTGGGGGCTTATCTTTCCAGTGCAGGTCCCAAGGTTTGGAGTGCCTGAAATGAGGAAAAAAACCTCACTCCTCAGGGAAAAGCTCTCTACTTGTGAGATTCCTCCTGGTTGTAGGTCACTGCGCTGAGGGTAGGGTTTTGGCAATCTACCTCTCTTACCTGTCTCAGTGTGGCTCTTTTTTCTTTTGTTCTGGAAAAACTATTCAGCTAGTTTTCAGGTTTTTTCAAAGGGAATTTTTCCATATGTAACTAGATTTGGTGTGTCCATGGGAGGGGTTCAGGATCTTTCTACACCCCTATCTTGAACAGTTGCCTCTGAGTAAAAGTTTTAGAGGACAATGCATAGTTCACTCAGACGTTATGGAGTATGTGTGCAGGTAGATTACAGTTCATTCTGGGTCTCTGGGTCCTCCAACCATTGCTGACCTTATATAGCATAAGTAAAGTGTAACATTTTTGTGTTGCCACTGAGATTTTGGGGTGTTTATTATACTTCAGCATATGCTAGCCAATTCTGAGTGCTACAGTTGGTGATACAAGTTTGAAATAGTAAAGTTAAAATGTCTCCATATTTCAGAAGATAGAAGAATTTCATAGTGACAGACATCTGTTAGTAAGAACTAACTCCTATTGATAAAGTGAATGTAGATACCAAAGAGCCAGTAGAGTCACAGTAGTCTGAACTGGAAATATTTTGTTGGTCTTAATTGTGGAGTTCCCAAAACCAAAAGTTATGAATGGCCAATTAAGTTTCAACTTAGCTTATATAACCTCAAATTTCCATGTTTGTAAGGTATATCCTGAGCCACCACAACAGACCCTTGACCCCTAAGCCAATTTCTAGCTCTAGATAAGTTAATAGACCTAAAATCAATTGAGAAATGGAAGTTTAGACACAGCTGAAGGAGACCACACAGTAACACTATAAATATATACTAAGTTTATTTCTCTTAATCATTACCAAGGGACTCTAGACAAATGTCAAAGTCATTGGATATGGAAAAAAACTCATCACTTTGAGGAAATATTAGACCTGAATCTGAGCTATTATAAATTCTTGTGAACTAGAGAAAATTTGTAGTTTATAACTAAGTTTGAGAGCATATGGGACTTAGGTGATAACTACAATTTTGAGAGAAATGCCTCAGTATGTTGTAAATCAACTATACTCTAATAAAAATTTTTTAAAAAAACTGTAACCATACCCATACACAACTGTTCAGATTTTCCACTTTTATGATAGTATTTCATCTGATTTAAGTGGAAACTATCAACTCTTGAGTTTTTTCTATATACACTCAATTGTGTACTGAAAGTTAAGAGCTAATTTTTGATGCTTTAAAAAAAAAAAAAAAGAAGAAGAAATGCCTCAGTATGTCCAAGTAGATCACCACATATATTCTAACTGTAATTTCTGGGACTTTGTAATTGTAAACATATATAAATATATAAATATAAATATATATAGCTTATTTTGGAATCTGTATTTTGGAAGAAGAGTCAGATGGAAATCCCTAGAATTTACAGTCCATTTTAAAAAACAACAAATCAAAACAAACAACACACACACACAACCCTCTACAAATGGATCATTCTTGGTGGAACTACAGAGATCTGTCCACATTAAAACCTTGAAATACATGAAAATGATGATTGCTAACACATTCTCATTAAATTATCCACTTCAATTGGCTCAATAGGCAGATGGGAATTAGAGAATGACAGATAATCATCAGTTTAATTGGGTGATGAATCTGCTTACAGATGTTGTCCAGATGTAGTCTCCCTACTTGAGCAAATTAATAAAGCTACTTTTATCTTGTATTATATATCTACTGATGAGATAAGTTTTTTCCCACCCTTATGATAAGAATTAATAAGAGGAGGAAATGTTCTCAAAAGACAGTGACAAATGTACATATTTCATTCTGCTCTTAGGGAATGAATTACCCCTCTAGTTTTGTACCAAAATTGAGCCTCTAGGAAGGATAATTGCTCATCATCACAGATATTCTGTTCAACATGTTGATGACATCATCCCTCACAACCTGAAGGGCAAGTATCTGGACCTTCTAAGAGAGCTACGATTAAGTCAATTGTCACAAAAGAGAGAGATGCTCTAGGGATAATTCAGTGGTCTGACACTTCTTTAAAGTTTCTTGTCCAACCAGTGGTGTAGATAGGATAAAATATTACCTTATAATTGAAGGAAAAAGGTATACTCTATCCCTTCCAGCACTAAGAGAACTAAGTTTTAGTTGGACTGCCTTTGAGGAAAAATATATTCTATTTAGATATGCTATTTTTACCTATTTAGTAAGTAACTAAAGAAGTTTCCAGCTCTGAATGCATTCAGAAGGGTTTCCAGCTTTTCACACAGTGGTAGAAGCATTTGACTATGTGGACTATATGGACTACTTGTGGAGACATGATTAATTCAGTGTCTAAGGCAAATTCTGTTGCAGCATGGAACCCATAGCAACCATACAACTGTGCTTTACTCTTTTTGGTCAATAAATCTTCTCATTTATTTTTAGTACCTGGTTTTCCACTGGCCCTAATATAACATGAAGCCCAAGTGAACATGAAATCCAAGCTGCCTCTTCCAAACTTAGTCTGACCCACCTAGCCATTAAATTAGGTAAATCTAATTAACAATGCCAATTAAAGTGTACAAAAGAGATTGGGCCCAAGCATGTCCTGAAGCCATATGTATACTGGGTAAGCAGATTCTTCACCTTCCCACAGTGACTTTTCCTGCTGAAATATCCTATACGTGTGCTGCAATGGGGGTTATTTTTAACTAGTTGCCTGCTGAGGGTAAAAAACAATTGAAGTCTGGTAAACGGAGAGTTATTTAATTTATTCCCATCAGCCAGAGTGACCTGCTACAAATTTATATCCCAGCTCATTAGAATCTCTGAAGCACCACGAAGCTGTCAAATACAGACTTGTCTTTAAACAGTACATCTATACTCTGCTTAGAGTGTGAGCTTCTGTATATAAAGAACAAATAAATTCATAAGAAGGTGGAGTTTGGGGACATCTCAGAATAAGATAAGGTTTTGCCCCTTAGGACTTCTATAGTGAAGATACCTTGAATAGAAAGGTTAGCAAAATGACTTACTCTGAATGTTAGTAAGCTTTTATCCCAGTTCTAGATAGTCTTGTCCAATGCTCATGTTCAAGTTGTCATGATGGTAAAAATGAAAACTGAATACTATGCATGGATTAAGTACATTTAACTTGTACTTAATTTTACTGCTAAATGTTTCATTTGCTGGCAGAAGGACAATTCATTGGTTTCTACACTTAATCATACCTTGGAAATGCCAGCCATATACCTACCAGCAAATTGACAATACCAAACTCCTCCCATTGTGAAATCGGGTATTATTTGCTCTTACTGAAAAAGACACTTACTCTGAACTAAGATGTGCTTTCCATCTGTGCATTAATTCTACCATCTGTGAGCATACTAAATATCACTAATACAAAATATGTTTTCCTATATAACGTTTCCCTGACCAAAGATATGTAAAGTGTCCAATTAAAAAATTCCATTAATTGGTATCTTGGAGACAGTATTTTGTGAAGTTGAGATATACAAATGTATGCTATGCTCTGACCCAACACACAAGATTTCTTTTCTTCCATTATCAGAATATTTAGGTATGGAACAAAGAAACATAAATAAGGGGGAAATCTCTTAAGATTACATCTAATGACCCACTTACAAAAAGTGCTTTCGTTTTCAGATACTCTGGGCTCTGATAGTTACAATATTTTACATTTTAATAAATGCTTAATATTTTATTAAATAAATGCAAGCATTCAAGGAGAAAAATATTGCCAAGAGTATAAGAACAGAGATGTGTGAAAATGTTTGCCCAGTTTAAAAATTTTAAAGTAGTTCAATATTGATAGATAATTTATAACCATTCAAAATATATATTGAATACATACTCAATGATAAACATTCTTAGATGTTTAGATGCTTAAAAATGACCACTGAACAAAAAAATTTGAAGATCCACATCTGTTAGAATAATAAAATTGTTTTATACCAGAGTTTTGGGGTGATTTATTAGGTAGCATTAGATAATGAAGGGGTTTTTTTAAAGTTAATGAAAAGCCATCATTTTTTCAAGACACATATTTTGTGTATAGGATAATAGTCAAATTGAATATGGCTGTGGTAGAAATCACTACTCTTGCATCTTTCAAGTCCTTGAAGGCAACATTACTCTCTGGAGTCTCCCTCTATGTTTGCCTTTAACTTACTACTTGTGTAGATAAAGGCATTTGGCCTTCCCTACCGTATAAATCATCATTCCATGGATCATAAATACCATTGAGGAATTGCTGCCAGTTGTTTAGTATGTCTGTTGAAACTATACATTCTGGAACTGGGGAAATAACCACAGAGAGGTTGGAGGAAGACCCGAGACAACTGTAAAATGAATCCCAGTTGAAACTCTATTGATTACCAGATATTCGTAAAGCTATTCTCTGACTGGTTGAATACAATGACAGTTTTCGTCTCCAGGATACTAGTTTCAGTTTAAAGCCAGCATTTCATAGCCTCTGTTTATTTCCCCTTTGCTAATGTACAATTACCCTGGTAAATTGTCCTCAGGTGCCTCTTTTGTTATCTTGGTAAGAACATTGGGTATGAAATCTATCCTATTAAAAAAAATTAAGTGTATGATACAGTATTGTTAACTATAGGCACAGTGTTGCACAGCAGATCTCTAAAACATTCATCTTGCATAGGAGTTTTATATGTGTTGAATAGCAACTCTGTATTTTTACTCTCCTTAGCCCCTAACAACAACCATTCTACACTCTGTTCCTATTATTTTGATTACTTTAGATACCTCGTATAAATGAATTATGCAGTATTTTTCCTTCTGTGACTGGCTAATTTCTCTTAGTATAATGTCCTCAGGGTTCATCTGTGTTGCAATCTATGGCTGGATTTTCTTTTAAGGTCTACTAAAGGGAAAATTAAAGGGTAACACATGGTTAAGTAGCAGGATACTTCTGTAAGAGGACATAACCTCACCTTTATTTAAAGTTCTTTGACTCTGTTAGCTGGCTCAAGTCTGGGAATTGTTAAGTACTATAATTGTAACCGTTATGGTAATTCTAGTCAATTCTGTTTAACAGATATGGATATTTCCTGCATATGCAAAACAAATATAACTTCTGTAGGCTGCCCATCTGTTTCCATTGTTGGGATCTTGGTCAACCAGCCACATTAAAAATCTCTGTGACCCAAACAATTCTAATTCTTTGACTCTGCTGCCCATTATGGTAACCATGCCATTTGGCCACAGCCACCACAGATTCTGTCATCTCCATTCATTTCAGTGAGCGCAGTTTCATGGCATCACTTCCACTGGCATTCTCTGCCTGCAGATAGTAGTCCCATATTGTTTGAAAATGCTGAGAAATCTCAATCACAGTCTTTATAAAGAACTCTTTTTTCCTTCTAGAGAACATGGGTAGAGAATGATTAAACAAGTTTTGTATGATAGATCCACTTTAAATTTCTGATTTCTATCACTCCCTCTTTTTCTCTTGACATCTTTTTTCTACAGAATAACAAAGAAGTTCAGGAGTTTCAACTATATTTTGTTAAATCACCTTTGGGTTTATGATTACATCAGCCAACCAAGCAAAATGCTAATCATTCCCAGGCACTTGAGTCAATACATGGAAACCAGAATTTCTCCTTGTTCTGCATAAATCAGCACATTTCAAGCTGATCCAACACTACATTCCTTAGATCCTGATACAACTCCTTTGAGACCTGTTCCTATATTTTTTTCCACTGGCTTAGTATTAAAAACATATTCAAAAAGTAAAATTTGAAATCAATTGTTAATTATAATTTTATTAATTTGGATGATGATAAGCAAATGATAAGCAAATTCCAGGGAAGTAGAAAATAGAAAATATATACGACTAAAAATTAAAGAATTTGAAAAGAAGAATTAATAGAAAAAACAATCAAAAACATTACAAATTCTTTAAAAATACCAATAAATTTGAAATAGGAATTAAAAATTAAACTAAAAAGGATTGTCAAAATACCAACCTCAGGAATGCAGGTTTTATTCCTCCAGATTCTACTGATACTAAAAAGATAAAAAAAATTATAATAAACGTGTGTAAGTAAATCAATTTAAAAATTAAATAAAATTACAAATCCAGAAAAAGAACTTAAAACCAACAAAATAATAAATTTAACATACACATGTGCATGTGTGCACACCCACACACATGTATATAATTACAGACCAAAATTGTTTAAATGATTTAAGGGTGAATTGTGTCAAATATTTAATAAGCAAATAACACAAAACAATGAAGTATAGAAAATGAAGCATTTTCCAACAAATTTTATGAAAACCCAATAACTTTGCTAAAACTAAACAAATAAAATAAACAAAAGACAAACATGAAAAAGGTAGACCATTTTGATTAATAGCTCAATTTCTGTCATGAACATGATATAAAAATCCTAAATAAAATATTAACATATCAAACTTATTGATACATAGGACACTATGCCATGGCAACTCTAGTTTCCAAGAACTTAAGGAACCTAAAAGAACCTCAGTAACCTAAATAAGACATTAGGAATATCTAAGTAAATGGAATATATGAAGTTCATAAAGCTGAAGCTTTTAAATGGAAACAACTTTAATTTTCTTCAAACATGAATAATTAGTTTAGTCCCAGTAAAACTCTTAGCAGCTGTGTGTAAATTCACAATCCAAATTACATATCAAATTGTAAGCATCCCATGATAACCTAAACATGATTGAAAGAACAAATTTGAGGACTTAGGGTGGCTTTTTGAAAATTGTTAATATCTATTTAAGATAGTGTGGTTATTGTCATAGGAATAGCTAATTAGATCAAAGACACCAAATGTAGAGATCAGTACACATAAGGTGGCACTACAATACATTGTGAAAGGGATGGTACTGATACATTTGATTTCCATATGGAAACAGTGAATGGTATTTCAAAGATTCTAGAAAGCAATAGTATAGCTTCCTCAAGTTCAGATGGGCAAGTATTTCTTTAAAAGACTCAAATTTCTTGCTGTAAAAAAAGATAAATGAATTCCATTAAAAATTTTAAAAATTTTGGTGCATCAAAAGGCATACAGAAAAAAAGAATAAAAAGGGCAAAGAATAAAAGTGGAAGAAATATATATGTAATGTTTTATATATATGTATAATGTATAAATTATGTTATGTTATATATGTGTGTATATGTACACACACACATTTGGAAAAAATGGTTATTATGACTTCAATTTTTCTTCTCATCCCCACACTGTCTTCTGTTTCTTGGTCTGCAATCACACATATGTTGGACAAATTGAAATTTCCTCATGGATTACAGAGGCTCTGGTACTTAAAAAAAAATACTTCTATTTTATTATCTTGCTATGCCTTTACGTATACTGATACATTTTTTTGGAAATTTTCTGCCTCTTGTCATATTTTGGTAGGATACTGGTCATGGTATTTTCTTGTTGAGTGACTGGATTTTGTTTTCTTTCTTAAAGAGTGCTGTAGTTTGTTTTGTCTGGCTGTTAAATTATTTGCAAGTCAATGTGATACTAGCTGTTCCAGAGAATATAAACTGTAACATTTACTCCAGGGATATTTCAGCCCTATTACTAAGACATGAGGCTTCTGGTATCTCCACTAAATAGCCCAGGTAGTCACCAAAAACTACTCATTTGGCCTGTAAATACCTCCAATAGCTACTTGCCCTGCGTGATTAGTGAAAATAGTTTTAAGTTTACAGTTCTTCACTTTTTCTTTTCCTGGGCTTTTAGAATTATTCTCCACACTTGCATAATTTCATACTCAGCAAATATCAATTGGAACACTAAGCATATTTCTGGATTTATTTTTCTTTGTAGTTCCCTTTTTCTAAAAGCTAACTTTGTAAGTTTCAGCCATCTCAGCCTCTCCAGATTTCTAGGCTCTACCTCCTCATCTCAGTAAGGCTTTGGACTCTGCTTGGTTTCCCATACCTGATCTTAGAATAAAAAACCCAAAAAATGTAATAGGCAGAAAATCTGAGTTAATATCAAGGATAACATTTGTTTTCTTCGTGTCTGTAATCAAGGCCATACTTTTTAGTGTCTAATGTCTGAAACATTTGTTTGTCTCTTGTCAAGCTTTGTTTGTTTGTTTTTACTATAGTTATTTTTAGGGCATAAGTATGTCTTGTTTTTGTTACTTAATCATGATGTAATTAGATAAATTGCCTTAAATGTAGACAAATAAAATGAGAATTAAAATTATGGTTTCACAATATTTTATATTTTATAAATACAAGTGCAATGCAGTCATTATTCTTAACATAAATGATATTAATTCTTCTAAAAGTTAGCATGGCAGAATTTTGGCAATTGGCATGTCACCTAAGTAAATAAATAATACCTGAGGCATATTAATTTTTTATGGTTTTTATTGTAACTAATGACAAACCTGTGAGTAACTTGGTGGAAAAAAATTTTAATGAAATATTACTGTTTTATGTGATCTTCATATGAAGAGAAACTATATCATTTCTGATTATGTATTATATTTTAATAAAGTCAAGAAAAAATAAGCATAACATTGATTAAAAAGTAATCATTCTTTTCAAAAATCTTCATGTTAATTCATAGATTTTACACTGCAAACAGAAACATATATGTATACATATATATATGTATGTATATTTGAAGTGTCAGAATAACCCAGAACAGTACGCAATAGGCAAACTACATTATTCTTTATTGTTAAGATATTGGTTTCCTTTTTAATAACATATTTAAGGTTCTTACTTAATCCCTCAAATAATTTCAAGTGAGTTTATTCTGATGGTTTTATAAATGCGATAATTTAAAATATTTAAACCAATACATTTCTTCTTTTTGCATTAAAATGTCATTTATTTGTTAAATTTGTCTAACATGCTGGTGAAAGTAAGAAATCATTTTGTGTAGCATGCTGGTAAAAGTAAGAAAAGCTCAGTTTGAAAGAATTATGTTATTTCACATTAATGTTTTTAAGAAGCTAAGCCTTGAAGCTATAATACCTGTGGCAGATTGATCCATCTTTCTTTAAATAGCATAATTAGATATTACAAGTGCTCCTTTTTTGTTCTTCCTTTTTTTAAACAATTTTATTGGAGTATAATTGCTTTACAATGGTGTGTTAGTTTCTGCTTTATAACAAAGTGAATCAGTTATACATATACATATATCCGCATATCTCTTCCCTCTTGTGTCTCCCTCCCTCCCTCCCACCCTCCCTATCCCACCCTTCTAGATGGTCACAAAGCACGGAGCTGATCTCCCTGTGCTATGCGACTCCTTCCCACTAGCTATCTATTTTACATTTGGTAGTGTATATGTCCATATATACACTACCACTCTCTCACTTTGTTCCAGCTTACACTTCCCCGTCCCCATGTCCTCAAGTCCATACTCTAATAGGTCTGTGTCTTTATTCCCGACTTGCCCCTAGGTTCTTCATGATGTTTTATATATATGTGTTAACATACGGTATTTGTTTTTCTCTTTCTGACTTACTTCACTCGGTATGACAGACTCTAGGTCCATCCACCTCACTACAAATAACTCAATTTCGTTTCTTTTTATGGCTGAGTAATATTCCATTGTATATATGTGCCACATCTTCTTTATCCATTCATCTGTTGATGGACACTTAGGTTGCTTCCATGTCCTGGCTATTGTAAATAGAGCTTCAATGAACATTGTGGTACATGACTCTTTTTGAATTATGGTTTTCTCAGGGTATAGGTCCAGTAGTGGGATTGCTGGGTCATATGGTAGTTCTACTTTTAGTTTTTTAAGGAACCTCCATACTGTTCTCCGTAGTGGCTGTATCAATTTATATTCCCACCAACAGCGTATAAGAGTTCCCTTTTCTCCACACCCTCTCCAGCATTTATTGTTTGTAGATTTTTTGATGTTGGCCATTCTGACCACTGTGAGATGATATCGCATTGTAGTTTTGACTTGGATTTCTCTAATGATTAATGATGTTGAGCATTCTTTCATCTGTTTGTTGGCAATCTGTATATCTTCTTTGGAGAAATGTCTACTTAGGTCTTCTGCCCATTTTTGGATTGGGTTGGTTGTTTTTTTTGCTATTGAGCTGCATGGGCTTCTTGTAAATTTTGGAGATTAATCCTTTGTCAGTTGCTTCATTTGCAAATATTTTCTCTCATTCTGAGGGTTGTCTTTTCATCTTGTTTATGGTTTCCTTTGCTGTGCAAAAGTTTTTAAGTTTCATTAGGTTCCATTTGCTTATTTTTGTTTTTATTTCCATTTCTCTAGGAGGTGGGTCAAAAAGGATCTTGCTGTGATTTATGTCATAGAGTGTTCTGCCTATGTTTTCCTCTAAGAGTTTGATAGTGTCTGGCCTTACATTTAGGTCTTTAATCCATTTTGAGTTTATTTTTGTGTATGGTGTTAGGGAGTGTTCTAATTTCATTCTTTTACATGTAGCTGTCCAGTTTTCCCAGCACCACTTATTGAAGAGGCTGTCTTTTCTCCATTGTATATTCTTGCCTCCTTTATCAAAGATAAGGTGACCATATGTGTGTGGGTTTATCTCTGGGCTTTCTATCCTGTTCCATTGATCTATATTTCTGTTTTTACAAGCACTCCTTGTAAGAAAAGAAGGATAAGCTAGCTTATGTCTCATATATATCACATACCTAACAGTGATTTATTATTCTAAATGTATTTAAGTACTGAAATTTAGAAAATCCTAACATGATGTAGATTTATGGTAAACTTTATGCTGTTGGCCCTCAAGTGTGGGTAAAATCTTTGAGGAGGAATGGCCATAGGATATAGAAATATAACTCCTCAGGATTCCAAAGAGAGGAATGGTCAGTTGGAAACAAAAATTTATTTTACCAGTGGTGTATCTTTGTTATACATTGAATTGATTTCAAAACTGGAGAATTCTTGGGGGCTTCACTGGTGGTGTGGTGGTTGGAGGTCTGTCTGCTGATGCAGGGGATGTGGGTTCGTGCTCTGGTCCGGGAGGATCCCACGTGCTGCTGAGCGGCTGGGTCCATGAGCCATGGCTGTTGGGCCTGAACATCTGGAGCGTGTGCTCTGCAGTGGAAGAGACCACGGTGGTGAGAGGCCCGCATACAGCAAAAAAAAAAAAAAAAAAAAAAAAAAAAAAAATTGAGAATTCTAATTATTGAATGGAAACTTAAAAGAGTAACAGGACTGTATATAACAAACCTTACTTAGCTCTGAGGTAATTCAAAATGATTAAAAATTATTAAAAATTATGAGAAGTATATATTTCAACAAATGTAATTGGTTATTGCTTTCAAATTTTAAAGAATATATATGAATCAAAATAATATTTGAACAAAATAAGAAAATAACACATGCTTATAAAATAGAAACATAGGGTACAAATACTAGACTATATTAAATATTATAAATTTTTCATTCTGTGTAAAGTATTAATTGGCTATATTTTAGCCATTTAAAGAGTAGAAAAATGCTATAAAAGTTTAATATAAATATTTAGAATAAGCAGTAATACAAATCAAAAAAAGCTAAGAATGAGCATTAATGCTCATTCTACCAAGGCAACAAATTGTTCTATTAGATGTTTGGGTTCCTCTGAATTCTGACATAATAGGAAACGCCAGACAAGTGTGTAAGTGTATGGGCATGTGCACATACACACACAGATCTACACACAGGTTCATGCACAGGAACCTATGTACAATATATTTTTTTTGTAAAATCTTAGTGGGCATTTTTCAAGTCATTTTTTCATACCTAAATGCAAAGCCCTCTCATATGTAACATAAACACATGGCACAAGAAAACAAGTCAACAATTGGCATTCCAAATTTCTCAATAATTTAGTTAAATATTTCTTCATAATGGAGTTCAATGTTATACTATTTAAATATTATGATTAATTCAATATCACATTATATTAATTCAGAAGATCATATGTGTTTGCATTTAGCCTTGATATTGGTCATCTATCTCCATCTCTATCTGAAAGACAACATATTACTATGTTTATGTTTTAATGGATAGTTTTGTAATTTTATTCATGATTTCATGTCCAATGTCTCAGATTTTTTTAAAATAATAAATTATTTATTTTTATATGTCTGGAACTTTTACACAGGTAAATCATGTATATTAGAATATTTCTGTCCCCATTGGCATAAAGTAAAGGGCATGCTTTATGATATTTGGCTACCCTTTTCAGTGTTTCACAAAGGTATTGGAATCTATTATATCTTCTCTGTGTCTTACATCCATACAAATTTTAGGTGGATTCTGTCTGTCTGGGTAACTATAATTATAACAGTGATGGTGATGACAGCAGTTATGAATGCCAATCCTCTTAACAAACATAAATTACTTTTTCTCTATTTATTCATACTTTGCTTTCAGATTTATCCAATATGCATATATGAAAGATAATAACACATGGACAAAATAATATGAGCCCTGTGCATTCTAGGTGGCTTACTCTGGGAGGAAAGAATTGTGACCAGAAATGAGTTTTCTCAAATCTGTACAAAAAGAACATTTCAGAACAATACAATTTAATGTAATGTAATGGACATATATGGTTATAGAATTTTAAAATTAGTATTTGTATTGAAAAAGATTGATTAAATAATGCAAGAAAAGGACTCAATGAGTTAATTACTGACATTAAAAATAAATGTATATATGCAAGTCTTACTGTACAAAGCATAAAAGAAAATATACTATAAAATTCTGATTATAAGTATTCAGATATAAATCTAAATTCCATTTTCCCCAAAGCCTTGTGGTTTTTATGGCATTATTTTGGATAGCACATTAATTTTAATCAATGTGTATGTCAGGTTTTAGCAAAGCTGGATGTAATTGTTATGAATTTGCTGAAATGAAGTGATAAATGAAAGAAAGAGAGGAAGAGAGGATGAAGCAGAATGGAAGACAGGAGAGAGGAATGGAGAAAAAAATGTAGAAAGAAAGTTCCAGGCACTGTGGTAGGGAATTTAGCATGTATTAGTTTATAGAGATGGAGGGACAAATAACTTAAGTATTGATGGATATATATTAGATAGGTAGAGAGTAATGTGGAGGGTGTTAGTGGTGGTATGAGCATCGTGGTCAATATTTGGGAGTTGAAATGATTACTGTAGAAAGATCAGCTCTCTAATCAGCGCACCTTTGCTCCCAGAGCATGGGATTTATCTAAGAGCAGTTATTAAGCTTTGAGAATATTGTTGATTTAGTTCTTTCTTCCTGTTGAATATAGCTTTCTGAAGGAGTAACACATTTATCTGAATTTCTATCTTCAGTGTGTAACATTTCAGTGTCTTGTAAAATCAGTATCTGATATATAGAATATCAGTAGATTGATAGTGAGCAAATTAGTGGAAGAGTCAACATAGGAAAGCAATGTTGAATAATTTTGAAATGCAAACTGACTTCTAGTTTTGGAAACCTTTAATGTAGCATTAAATGTTTAGCTCCATTAATCTATAACAATTGACCAGCTGACATATATTGAGACTCTGAGGTGCCAAGCACCTAGCTACTAGACAAAGTTAAAAGAGAAAACAAGATTCCTCCTAGAGTAGTGGGAAAAAAACATACAAATAGAAAAGTTCAATAAATTCCCATATGGGCTATGAATCATTTATGTAGTATCCATATTAGGACACTCTTATGGGTTGAGTTATGTTTCCCTAAAATTCATATGTTGCAGTCCTAAACTCCAGTATCTCAGAATGTGACTTGATCTGGAGATAGGATCTTTATAGACTTAACAAAATTAAAATGAGCTCATTAGGATGGGCCCTAATCCAATACAGAAGGGAAAAGTTGGACATACACACACAGAGGGAAGATAATGTGAAGAGACATAGGAAGAAAGCAGCCATCTACAGGTCAAGGAGAAAGCTCTAGAGCAGAAACTTCCCTCACAGCTCTCAGAAAGAACTAACCCTGCCGACACTTTGGTTTTGAAATTTTGGTCTCCAGAATGGAGAGAAAATAAATTTCTGTTGTTTAAGGCCATACATTCTGTAATACTTTGGAACAACAGCCCTAGACAATTAGTACAGGCACTCTGACAGATACTGTATATTGGTTCCAAGTTCTGTTCCCATCCTCCTTAGCTCTCCACAGTTTCACAGGGGACCTAAAAACCATACTGCCTAGACTCCCTCAACAGCTGTTTTCTACTCAGTTGTTGTTATTGGGATTCCCTGATAGGAAATAAGAAGGGAATATAAAAGAGAAAGGGTCATTTCTCACTCTGACTGCAGTAGAAGAATCAGCAGATTTGGGTACCTCCAGGAAACTGTGGGCTGCAACACCATTGGCAGTACAACAGGGGAGGCTCCAGATGAAAAGGTAGACTAGTAGGCTCCAGCTAGGATGGTAGCATCTTCCACATTTCTATGAAATCTTCGTTTTTCCTGTTTGCAATTTTATCCCATCTAAAATAATATGTGACTAAATGTTTATGAGCTTGAAACATCCAGAAGATGTTTTAGTTCTCCTGTCTGTACACTGACTGATACAGAATAGGCTACAGAAATGAGTAGAAGAGAGATAAATTAAGATAAAGAAACACCTTCAATGGGAAAATAGGAGTACAGGCTAGAAGGTGTGAAAGTTTCCAAATGGTTGTGGTAACAGTACATAATATAATAAAATTACAATAGCCTACTTTGTTGAATAGAATGTGTTTGGAGGTGAGGATGGTAATATAGGGGTAGGCCAAATCAAAAAGGGCAGCACAGATAGATTAAGAAGGTTTGATTTCTCCATAGTAGTTTATATTTTCATATTTGTCAACAGCTTTGATGTTGTAAAATTTTTGTGAGGAAGGACAGGCAGACATTATTATTTCCATGTTACAAAAAAGCAAATTACAGGTCAGTTGGAGTTAGCCAGTTGTATGGCTAATTTAATATTCGATTTTTACTATTTCTTTTTTCACAATTTTTTAAAAAAATAACAAAAACATTTTTGAGGCATCACAACTGTCTTATATTGGTTTGGTTCTGAATATCATTCCCTGTAATGTTACCCAACATGTTTTAGCCTGTTTCTCAATATTATTTTTAAAGAAGATATTACAGCTTCTTTCTTATTCAACTACTTTAAAAAGTAGTTGAAACATGTTAATCTTAATCTCAATTCTCTGTGTTTTCTTCAAATTTTATTTAAAAAATCTTATTTACACAGATGTTATAAAGTAAATTCAAATGCAAACTAACAGTAGAGAATATACAAGGGAAGGATGGAGAGTCTTTTTTATGCTAAAAATGAATGTCTAGATATTAGTCCATTCAAGAAATATTTAATTCTATTAAAAACTAATTTATGGTAGCATTCAAGAAATGATGTGGAAGCTGAAAGTCATTCTGCTTTACAAACTTCAATCCACATAAGTAAACTTACTTGAGACGATATAGTTTGACAAAGAACATCCTTGAATATCAGAGACCATAAACTATATACCTGGGGAGAAGCCAACCTCAAAAGAATTTCAGAGCATAAGAAGTGTACAAAAATGAGCAGGAATTAATTACATTTCTGTAATTGTGTGTGTGACTGCCAGCACAGACTGTCCCGCATTTGATCTCTTCTTTATAAATTATGTCAGTGTACATAAAAACACATTTGATTTCCTGGGAAGCAATTAAATCAATAGAAAAGTTAATAATTATATGAGACTTAGGCTAATATTTTAAAACATTTAGGAAAATGGACATTGTGAAATGACACTAGACACAGTAATAAATATTCTTAGGTTAACTGATATGTACACATGAGTTTTCATTTCTCAGTAATGAGAATGGGTGGGAGAAATTTAGGGATGTCAGTGGGCAATGAGCTCATTCTCTAGTAGAAGAAATTATTGAATTTATATTCTGGATAAGTCACTTACTAACTGGATAAACTTCAGTGAGACATTTAAACTCTAAATTGAATTACTTATTTATAAAAATATGGGATAAAAAACCTCAAACATTTGTGATGACTAAGATCTTATTTAACATATTAAGATTTAAGAAGTGCTCAATAAATATTTGTTAATAGCCTATTTTCAAAATGCTTTCATCTTTTATGAAAGGAATTATATATGGTAAAAACTGTTTGGAGGAGAAATAACAGTGAGCTTGATAATGGTAATAAAAATGTCAATTGTCAATGTTCATTATATTTAGTTTATTTTGTCATTAAAGTCAGCCTTAAAAAATTGGAAATTTCTACCTCTGTCTATCCTTACCTTTGCACTACAAATTCAAGTGTTTTCACTTAGCACAATTTAGAATTCATAGTAAATATTTCACAATAAACTCGAGGAAAAGGCTACCCATAAATTAAAGAGTGATTAAGATACATAAAATTTAACTTTTATTATTTCCTAAACTAGTAATTTTATTTTCCTCTCAGTTTTTTTCTACATGACACCAAAATAAACTAAGTGCAACTAATTAGAGGGTGATGGGTTTATGGACAAAACCTATGGTGATAGGTTTTGTGTAGATCTATAGTAGTGTAAGGCCAGGGAAGGGGGATGTTGAAATTTTCAATAAAGGCAAGATAGGTCTGAGTGAGAAGGCAACATTTGAGTGCAGTTATGTGATAAGAGTGTGGGCCAAATGAATTTCTGGTACAGAAAAGCTCTAGTAGAAGGCAAGAGCCAGTGCAGGAGGAGGGCCTGATGCAGAATTATGTCTGGAATCTTTGGGGAATATCAAGTTCAGTTTGAACAAATGGGAAACTAAAAGGAGATGAAGTAAGAGAAGTCAGTGGGAAGTAGGGAGAGAATGGATGCAAACATTTAGGGCTTCTTAGGTACCTGCTACTGAGAGATAATATATTATCATGTTTGGAAGCATAGACTCTGCAAAAAGACTTCCTGGCCTCAAGTCATATACTACCATTATTATCCAGAGAGTATGGGTCAAGAAAATGACCCTTTTGTGCTTTAGTTACTCCATTTGTAAAATTGTGATAATGCTGCCAACATAATAAGATTGTTCTTAGCTATTATTTTATACTAGAGACATAGGGAGCCATAGATTTTTTAGCAGAGCAGCAATATAATCTGACTTATTAAAAATTTACTCTGGTTCAAGTATTGATAATATGCAGTAGGAGGGAAGCACGAAAAAGTAAAACTAAGAACACTTAAGAAGCTATTACAATAATTCATGTGAGAGACAATTGAATACTTTTGCTGATAGGTGGGGGTATTGAGAAGTTTTAGATTTTAGACATATGTTGATGAAATGTAAACAGGAGTTAATGACTGATTGGATATAGGACTATGACAAACAAGAGTCAAGGAAAACTTCAGTATTTTCACCTGAGCAACAGAAAGGATGGGACCACTTGAAATGGAGAACAGTGGTATAGAACAAACAATGAGATATAAAGCCAGTAAGTTTTGAAAGTAGAAAATTTGAGCTTTCTATCACATAGTGATTGGACAGTTGGATATAAATATTGAATAGGCAGTTGGATTGTATGAGTGGAGAGGGAATAAGGCTTGAAATATAAATTCTTAAATGTCAGAATATTGATGATATTTAACCCATGAAACTAGATGAATTCACGGAGTAAATTGACATGCACACACATGCTATATATATATATATATATATATATATATATATATATATAATTTCCTAAGGAGATATATACACACACACTTTCTTGAACATAATTGATGAACTGATGTATTTTATAATATACACCTGGAAGAAAACCCTTAACAATATAGTGACTTCTGTTATGAATCAGTCATTAAATTACACAAGTTTCTTCCTGGGCAAACTTGTCTTGTGTATATTATTTGGCAAGTGGTAGAAACTTGAAAAACAAAGAAAGTCAGCATCTATTTCTGAATCATGGCTTATAGCATGAAAGGACAAATTGAGTGAAGGGTCAATAGAGCAGAGCTGAGCACAAGATCTCTCCTGCTGTGAACACAGACTTGCCATGGATGTCACATTCAGCTTCTTGAGTAGCTTCAAAGTGTCACTGTGAGCCATCCTCCCCATCAACTGAAAAAGACAGCCTCACAAATCAACCAGACCTCTAATGGTGAATTCCTAAGGAGGTGCATGAAGGTAGGTAAAGCTAGAAATTGTTTCTTGGTTTATTACAGAGAATCCGCTAAAGGATAAGCTGGGAGCACAATGTCAAGCAAAAAGATATAACTTAAGACACATTAGAATATTTCCACCTGGTAGATGAGAAGATAGAAAAAAACAGAAAGAGTTTATTTTGAGGACAGAGAAAATCTTTGCTTAGTGCAGCAAACCAATAACCTATGTAAATATTGGTCTAAAGGATTGACTGAGACGTGGACAAATATAGTAGCACTAAAAGCTTAGAGATTTTCATAAAGGATACTGAAAAAGAAAATACACCCCAGTTCTATTTAGTAAGTCCTTTATCTTGATGAACCATATCACTATTAAGAAATATAAATTATGGTTTCATTATAACATTACTTAAGCTGTGTGGTGGACTTCAGTAGTGGAATTACAATTATTTATTTTTATCCTGAAAAACTAGATTTTAGATAAAATGATTTAAAAATATATGCAATAGTTTGCAAAAAAAAAAAAAAAAAAAAACAGGCTGGGGGGATTCTAAATGCCAGAAGTGAAGAATGCACTGAGCACTAGACAGAGGTAAATAAGATGATACAGCAACAGTTCTGTGAAGTTATTGAAATAGTGACGGTTTGAGTACTGTGCTTTCAGGCCTACAAAATTCCTATAGAGTAGATTCTGTCAAAAGCCTTTAGTATTAGTGGTAAGGCAACTAGATAAATCTGTCACCGGAGAAAATTAAGCTTGCCTTTGTCATGACTCTGTGTGGAGCAACAATTCTCACAAGAAATCAAGAGTAGCCCTGCAACTTTGATGTGTTTGAACATGAATTTACACTATGCTCATAATATGGGGTTATCCTAAGCTGAGAAAGTAGCAATTAAAAAATGATCCTGGTGTCATAAAAATCCTAGAGAGTCTAGAAATCAAACGCAAAATTGCTCTGGAGGGACACATTGGTCCATGTAGGATTTATAAAGGGGAAAATCAAAAGAGGCCAGAGGCCAGGCTCACAAGCTCAAAATCAGAAATTACAAAGTTCATAGTAAGTGAAAGTCAGCAGTCACGAGCACCAGAAGAACTCAAGCTATTGGATTTAAAATCTCAAAGTAAAACCCAAGAGCAAGAGATCATGGGATGACAGAAAAACTGCACACACATGTATACATACATACAGCCTAAGTGTCTAAAAGGATTAAAGAGATAGCAGTGCCTTCTGCTTACATGCAGTAAGCTTGGGAAGACAGAATCTTAATTTAGCAGTGGGGAAATTTAAGAATGAAGTAAACCTATCCCCAGAGAGCTTCCAGAAGCCATACTAATTGGTGGCAGTAAACTCTGAAAGGTAAAGGAAGGTGACCTTTACAGCAGGTGGACTGGTTGAAAGTCTAATTGAGAAGAAATTACACCCAAGTATCCTCTCCTCATTCCAAGCAGGCAGGAGATTGTAACTTCCCTACTTAAGAGAAGACTCAGAATTATACTCTAGAATGTAAAATATGAATTATCTTTCTTGGAGGAAAAGTTGAAGCTTGGGAGACCATCACATGAGGATTAAGGAACACCCAAGGGCTTTTTCTGCTATTTGGTATTCTAACTGGAACAAAGGTGTTCACACTTAAGGCAGGAGATGGACATTATCTTCTCTACAATATATGGGAAGTCCAAACAAATGAAAAAATAAATAAATAAAAAATATTATCACCAGTGATTTCTACAATAAGCGCCAGCAAAATCAATCTACAGTAAGGATAGAGAGGCCAAGAATTCTCACACACCTGTTAGCTGACCTTGCTTTTTAGTACCCCTATCTTATACGTAAGATGATTGATCAAGATCACCAGGAAAGAAAACAATATGAAAACAAATCAAAGCAACTTGAGAGAATCCATTTTTTATGGGGAAGAAATACTACTATTATCACTAAAGATATGAGAGAATACTGCATCCTTCAAAAGTCAGATGTAATATACCTTTATATTAATATATAATACATATATATAGCATAAATATATGTGTGTGTGTGTATATATATATATATACTTCTAGTACAATGCTATATAGAAAGCAGACAGTCTTTTTCCTGAGCTCAAGGGGAAAGTATTCGATCTTCCATCATAAGGAAGATATTTGTTGTAGCCTTATCAAAGATGCTCTATATCAAGATAAGGATGTCTCTGTGGTAGCCAGGGGAGTGCTCCACTCAGAACTCTCTTCAAGAGAGAATCTGTGTCGGAAAGAGTAAAGTTAGTTGAGATCCTCCAATTGCCATAACTTAAGGATCTTCCAGAACATTTTATCAAACCACACTTTTCCCAGACTACTCCCAGCCAATGACTGAACATGGTCCAGGTACTTGAGCTATAATACATATTCCTGCCTAATATGTGATTCCTTTAATGGGACAAATTCCTTTGTCCTGAGGCTCTGTTCATCCTGTCCAATACTTTGTCAGAGCTGCATTACAGGCTGAAACTCTTTCTATCCCTCCTTTTCTTCTCTCCCTGCATTTAAGTTTGAGGGTCCATTTTTCTCTATGCTCCATTTTCCCACTATTGCTCCATTTTTCTCTATGCTACCCAGTGTAGAGTTCTATACCTAGTTAAATATCATTTAAAATGGAAACAAAATAAATATTTTTATAACATGAAATATGAAATAATTACCTCCAGGAGATCCATACTAAAAAATGTTAAATGTTGTTCTTAAGACAAAAAGAAAGTAACAACCAAATGGAAATAGGGGTCTACACAAAAGAATAAAGAGTACTTGGAACAAACATGGGTCAGAAAGTAGACTCTGCTTAAATTATACTCATTTAGAGTTGTTTTTATTGTCCATCTTATTAATTACCTTAGTTAATGTACTATGTACACTTGAGAGGAATATTTAAGCTTCAGTGGTAAGTTGTATTTGTCCTTTAGATGTCAGTTAGGTCAATTAGATCCACAGAACTTAATGGTTGATAGTACTGATCAAATATCTGTATCTTTACTCATTTTTTTTACACTTTCTCTATCAATTACCAAGAGAGTATTATTGAAATATTTAACATTTATTATGGATTTGTCTACTATTTTTAGCTTTGTCAATTTTTCTTCAAGTATCTTATAGCTCTGTTAGTGGGTAAACACTTAGGATTGTTAGATCTTCTTGAATAATTGATCCTCTTTTAATTATAAAATACCCTTTTAAACTCTGGTAATACATTTGACTTGAAATCTACCTTGTCAGGTATTATTATAGCCACTACAGCCTACTTTAGCTTAGTGTTTTCATAGTATGTAATTTTCAACATTTTAGTTTTAGCCACTATGTCTTTTTTTTTAATGTGTTTCTTATAAGCAACATATAATGTGGTCTTCCTTCATCATCTGGTCTGACAATCTTTGCCTTTTCACGAAGAATCTTAATTCAAACATATAAATTAATAATGGATTTGTCTGGGTTAAGACTCCTGTCTTGGTATTTGGTTTTAATTTATCCCATTTGTTTTTGGTTTTGATTTTTTGTTTGTTTGTTTGTTCATCCTCTTGACAATTTTATACAAGTTTCCTGGTTAAATATTTTATTCTTCTTCATTAACAATCTTGTCTCTTATTTTCCTGGCAATACCTTCTTTTTTTAAAAAAAATAATTTTTTATACAATTTTTAAAAGTTACTTTCCATTTACAGTTATTACAAAATATTGGCTATATTCTTCATGTTGTACAATACCTCTTTGATCCTATCTTACACATAATAGTTTGTACCTCCCACTCCCCTACCCCTACATTACCCTTCACCTCCCCCACTGATAACCACTAGTTTTTTCTCTTTATCTGTGAGTCTGCTTATTTTTTGTATATTCACCAGTTTGTTGTATCTTTTAGATTCCACATATAAGTCATCTCATACCGTACTTGTCCCTCTCTCTCACTTGTTTTACTTAGCATAATGCTCTCCAAGTCCATCCATGTTGCTGCAAATGACAAAATTCTGATCATTTTTATGGCTCAGTAGTATTCCATTGTGTGTATATATATACCATATCTTCTTTATCCATTCATCTGTTGATGGACACTTAGGCTGCTACCATATCTTGGCAATTGTAAATAATGCTGCTATGAACATTGGGGTACATGTATCTTTTCAAATTAGTGTTTTTGTTTTTATTTCTTTGGGTTTTGTCCTCTGCCTATTTGTGGTGAGTGTACCCTTTATTGACTTATTATCTATATATTTTTTAGTTTGCTATGCTAGAGATATTAATACATAATTAATATATTTCATAATCATTTTACAAAACATCAAACCATATCACAGTAGAATATATTTACTTCCCTTCAAATATTTGTGGACATCTTATATTTTACTTCCTTCTGTACTATAAACCCTCTAACATATTTTATTTTACTCTAAAGAACCACTAGGTTTTTAACAATTTTAAAAATCTAAATACAAAAATACAAATACTAAAACAATGATGTTCTGTTATTTCTGTAGAGATATTCTTTTTCTGGGTCTTCATCTCATATATAAATCTGGCTTTTTATCTGTTAGCTTTTCCATTCCACTTGAAGAATTTAGTTTAACCATTTATTATAGTGCATTTACTAGTTGCAAATACTTTCAGGCTTTGTCTGGAAATGTCCTTTAAAATCCATAAAAATTTAAGCAATATTTTTACTGAATATAAAATTGTAGCTAAAAAATAATATTTATTTTCTTTCTTTGATATTATGTTTACCCTGATGGGATGTCGACATCATTAGTCACACATTTTGTTGTTCTACTATATGTAATGAGTATTTTTAGCCTTGTCCCTTAAGATTTATCCTTTTTTGATTTTAAATAATTAATTTATAACATGTTGGGTGTGGTTTTATTTGTATATTATTTGCTTGGAGTTTTGCTGAATTTCTTGCATATATACAATAATATCTTTCATCACTCTGGATATTCCTAACTCTTTATTTCTTCAAAAAGTTCTTCTGATTTATCCTATCTTTCCTCTCCTTCTTGGATACTAGTTACATACACGTTTTTCATTTGCTAATGTAACACATATCAGCCATGCTCTATTCTTCTTTGTTTCTCACTCTTTTTTCCCTTTCTATTCCACTTTGACTAGTTACATTCAACCTGTCTTCAAGTTTTCTGGCCTTCCTATTTCGAATCCAGTCTGAAGTTAAGGCTATCTAGTGGAAAATATTCAAAATGAAACACAGAGAAGAAAGAATACAGCAGCACAGAAGAAACATTATAGACAAGTGCAAAGCAGTGAAACAGTTTAGCCTGCATACAATTTGATTTATAGGCGAAAAGGAAAGAAGAAAATGGAGTAGAAGTAATATATGAAGATATATTCACCATGAATTTTCTAAAACTGAATGAAAGATACCAAAACACAGATTCATAAAGCATTGTGAACACCAAGTAGTATAAATGAAAATAAAATGACATCTATAAACCTCATAGTAAAATATTTGGGAAAAACAGGAAAATATTAAAGAAAACAATTTTTAAAAGACAGTATTTTAAATTAAGAACCAGTAAAACTGACATCTGACTTCTCAGCAAAATCAATGGAATCCAGAAGACAGTGGAATTATATCATTAAAGCAGTACAATAAATATAAAATTCTACAAGTAGTAATCTGCAAAAATTAAGATATTTTATAATACTTTAAAACAAACAAAAATAAAAATAATGTTTCACCAGCATTCCTATACTACAATACAATTCTGTAGAGTGAAGGAAAAATGATCCCAGTCAGATATAGGGATTAAGGGGAAAAAAGTGTACTTGACAAGGAATTGAATGTCAGGATAGACAAATTTGAAAATTTTAAATTTATGTGCCAAGTAGATGAATGGGTTGATAAAATGAATTTAAAGTAGACAAAGATAAATTAACAGAACAAATATACAAAGGTAGCTGTATAAAGGGAATAGAAACAATTATTCTACCACATTATATTTTTAACTCTCCCAACTTTAAAAAGTGATGAGATTATGTGAATTGAAAGGGACCATTCGTTTTCAGGGAAGTGAAATGTTGAGGAGCAATGTCCAGGCTGCCAGTATTTTGTTCCAGGAAAGTTAATGAAAAGTGAAGCAGCTTGAAAACAGTCTTATTTTTTTGGTTGTTTGTTTAATTAAAGTGCATTTTAAATAGTTGATAATAAACAAAGGGAAGGGAAGCACAACAGCAAAATAAAAGCAAAACTATCATAGCTTTCTGAAAATTTTCTTCAAAATAAGTCTGGTTTAGTACCTTCTGATTTACTCATATCCAAGAAGAGAGACGGGTCTCAAAATATCAAGTTTGTTTTCTTAAGTCCATTAGTGTCCATTTATTGGATTCTGTTGAAATGTGACCCTAGTATTGCCCACCCTTACTTAATTGCGCTCTCCATAACTACCAGCTTATCTACTTGACAATCTAAAATCGTCATCATTCTTAGGATACTAGAGTTTTGACTGCATTTATCTCTACATTCAGTATTTCTCAGGTGATCAACCTTCCAGAATGCAATGTTACATTATTGGCCCCTCTCACTCACATCCTGTCTTATTTCTTAAAGTGTCACCACACAGGGACATAAAATAAAAGATCTACTAATAAAGGATAGGTACAAAATCCATTTTTGAAGAAAAGTGTGGCTGCCATACAGCAGCAGTTGCAAGAGAGGTGTGGCTATTTGGGTTTGTAATCAGCTTGAAGGCAGTAGAAAAGCTTTTTATTTCAAGCAGCAAAATTTCTGTATAGATTAGTCAATTGTATCCTTTATTTAGTGCCTATAAAATGTATTTATCTATGAAACCTTGAAAAAATGTTTAACACTTTTCATTATATCTGTGCCTTTGTGTGCCTTAATTTATCATTTTCAAGTGTATTTAAAATTTGTCTTTTATCTCATTTGATTCTTACTCAATGCTCTGAGATAAACTAAGTGTTACTAGCCACATTTTAAACATAAAGAAACTAGAGACTAGTGAGGTTTTAATAGCTTACCCTGGTGAAGGAAAGAAAATGGGATTGCAGAGGTTGTTGTCATTTCTATTGGGTTAGCCAAAAAGTTCATTTGGGCTTTTCTGAAACATCTACTCCTGCCTCTCTGTCTTAAGAATAAAATGAGAACAACTGCTTTTTCTTGAAAAATATTTGGATAAAATATAGATCCAGTTTTTAAAGTCTATACTTCTAATTGCATCTATTGATATTGTCATTTAATTTGCTTTTAGTAGGCTACAGTTTGAATATATGGGAGAATTTTTGTGTATTCTTATGTTTCGATTATTTCCCCCAGGATTCCTTCCTTCCAGAGTATGACTTATTTAATCAAAGAGAAATAGTCCATCATCTCAGTACTTAACCCTAATATAATGTGCATCATCAGCAAACAATATATAAAACATGATGCCAATATATTATATACTGGTTTCTATCATGAGAATAATGTTATGGAAAAGTAGCAATGGCAATGGTTTACTGAGTGCTTACTATGTGTCAGAATATTTCTATGTCTTTTACATACATTAGATCATTTAATTCTAAAAAAAGAGCAAAATAAATTAGAAAGGTATTATTGATTGGTATCCATCCTCTAGAGATGAAGAGTCATTGGGAGGAAAGCAAATAATTTGCCCAAGGTCATATAGCTAGGAAGGACAAGGTTAGAATCAAAACGTAGGCAGTCTGGCCCCTGCTCCTCTACCTTCACACTCATCCACATTTCCATGTCCAACTCCCAAATCTGCTTCTCCCCAACTTGTCTTATAAGCAGATTGAAAAGGAATAACTTGATACTCCTATAAAACTCAGCAGTTTCCTCTAGGTTGCATCACGATGTGTTGTATTTCCTGTTTTTTGGCTTCATCACACTAAGCTCCTTGACCTTATTTATACTTTGCAGCCCAAGCACATCCTTAGGTAAGAATTCCTACTCAATAAACTATGGTTGAATAATAAATGATAGGATGAACACATTATTAAATTTTATTGAACATCTGCTATGTACTGGGCATGACCTAGAAACAATGAAAGTAGCATTAAACAAAAAACTAGCAAAATATTTTGTTGCCATGGAGACTATAATTGTTCCAAAGGTCTTAAACAGCTTCATATGATCCTGAAAGACTAAATCTTATTTCAAATTAGTTGAGTTTCCTAGCATCTGAGGCTGAAATAGACAATATTTACTAGTTTCAAAATGATGCAAATGTCAGTTCATTTAATTTTTTTAAAAGTCTAAACCTATGAACCGAGCTTGTCAAGATGGTGCAACATAAATCTTTCTCCATACAGTTTAATTAGACTTTGTTAAGTAGAGTCATTTGTGCTTTTACTTACCACTTTTTTTTAATCCCACATTAAATAGGGCTACTCTGCTGTCCTTATCTACTTTTACTTTCTGTATTTTGTTTCTACTCTGTATAAACACCTACTCTTTTACTATTTCAATTCAATCATAAATTTAGTTTAAAAAATCTTCTTCTGCATGATCAAACCTGTTTGAAGTGCAGGAATCAGAAATCATCCTGGTCGATCTTATAGTTTTTGTCAGAACTGAATTTACCTCTGATAAGGGAGCTAAGTGATTCATTGAAATATTATAGAGTAGTCTCATAAAAACCTCAGTATACTTGTGTGATTCAACTCATCACAAAAATCATCTATTATTTAAAAAATATATGTACTTACCAAAGGAAATAATTTATTATATCATCTCTGAATAGATAAGTTCAGTTTTTACTACCTTTAATATCACTTGTATATATGTGAATATTTGCTAATTTATTTATAAAAATACATTTAAAAAATGCTTTAATTTTTCTATGCTATGTTATTTTATGTTCTGCAGCAATAGGGTGCTACAAACTACCAGCCAAATTATGTGTCTGAATTTACTTAGAGTTTGTGTACTTTCTGTGATACCTTGTGTTTTCTTTCTTTTTAAAGTTTTCTAGTTGATTCCCGTTGGTATGTTGAAAGACTTACTATTTCTCAACCATATAATTTTAGGCCTTTTACTTAATATTGTAATGGCTTATTCCCTACTACCACCACTAATGTAGAGATAATAATACTTGCCTCAAAATGTTATGGAAAATGAGTCATAATATTAAACAACTAAATGTGTGAGGTATTGACTAACATGTAGTTAAGTATTTATTAAATCTAGTTTTATTTTCATATCCTGATTTCATTCATTCATTCATGAAATCTTTTTGGATTACTTTTCATGCCAAGAACTGCATAATGGTTGGAAATTTTAAAAAAAAATACAATAAAACATTCTCTACTTCATGATGCTCCCTGGGTATCATAGGCATTTAAGATCATGACACAATACAATATGTTGAATGTCAGAAGTGGAATTATCTGCAGTCCCAAAGTATGCCATTCCATGTGTGTGGGCACACAAAGAAGGGGCATTGATCCCAGTTAGAGAACTAGAGGGAAAGGAAGGAGAGGAATTGGAATTGGTAAGAAAGAACAAGAAAAGCAGGTATGTAGGATGAAAATGTGGTGACCACTAAAATCACTGATGTAAATAGAGAAATCTAGAAAGCAGTTGAGATACATGTCAGAATCTAGAGAATTATTCTAAACATGAAGTATACTTGGAGACATAATCAACATCTAGAGTGAATAATAGCATCAAGGGAGGAGGGCAGGTAGAGTGAAACAGCCAGTTAGTGGCTAGCGAAGGGAATGCTAGGGAACCCTAGCCTTTAATGAGCATGGAGAGGAGCTCTTGAAGAGTGAGAGGAGGCAGCCAGAGCTGTCTCAAAACTACATGATGGGGCTTCCCTGGTGGCACAGTGGTTGACAGTCCATCTGCCAATTCAGGGGACACAGGTTCGTGCCCCGGTCCGGGAAGATCCCACATGCCACAGAGCAGCTAGGCCCGTGAGCCATGGCCACTGAGCCTGCACGTCTGGAGCCTGTGCTCCACAACGGGAGAGGCCACAACAGTGAGAGGTCCGTGTACCACAAAAACAAACAAACAAACAAAAAACCTACATGATGGGTATAAAGTCTCCAAATGCATAAGAACTGAGGAGCAAAAAATTTTGCAAAAACGTCAGTCGATTTATATAAGGATTGAAAACCTTTTCAGATTTAGAATTAGAAGTTCCCCAGAGACTTCATTTTATTTAGTAGTAATTTTAAAAAATTTTATTGCAGTATAGTTGACTTACACTGTTTTGTTGGTTTCAGGTATAAAGCAAAGTGATTCAGTTATACGTATGTTCATTCTTTTTCAAATTCTTTTCTCATATAGGTTATCACAAAATATTGAGTAGAGTTCCCTGTGCTATATAGGAGGTCCTTGTTAGTTATCTATTTTATGTTTAGTAATGTGTGTATGATAATCCGATGCTTCTGATTTATGCCCCCCCCATTTTTCCCCTTTGGTAAACATAAGTCTGTTTTCAATATCTGTAAGTCTGTGTCTGTTTTGTAAATAAGTTATTTTGTGTCATTTTTAAAAAATTATATTCCTTATATAAGTGATATCACATGATATTTGTCTTTGACATACTTCACTTAGTATAATAATCACTAGGTCCATCCATGTTGCTGCAAATGGCATTATTTTGTTCCTTTTTATAGCTGAGCAATATTTCATTGCATACATGTACCACATATTCTTTATCCATTCCTCTGTCAGTGGACATTTAAGTTGCTTCTATGTCTTGACTAGTGTAAATAGTGCTGCAGTGAACACTGAGGTGCATGTATCTTTTCGAATTATGGTTTTCTCCAGATATATGCCCAAGAGTGGGATTGTTGGCTCACACATTAGTTCTATTTTTAGTTTTTTAAGGAACTTCCATACTGTTCTCCATAGTAGTTGTACCAATTTACATTCCCACCAATAATGTAGGAGGATTCCCTTTTCTCCACACCCTCTTCAGCATTTATTGTTTGTAGACTTTTTGGTGATGGCCATTGATTTTACATTTCTCTGATAATTAGTGATGTTGATCATCTTTTCATGTACTTTTTGGCCATCTATACATCTTCTTTGGAGAAGTTCCATAATGATGAATATAAAAACATCCAATCTCTTTGGACAAAAAATTGTAGAGACTGTGAGTGGCCTGTGTAGTGGAAAATACAAAACAGTGGAGGAAAGTGTAAGATATGGCATTCACAAAAACTGATCTAATTATATGCATAGAAGGATGGTTTATTATTGCCAAGTAAAGGACCTGACAATTATCATCCTGTTTTTCTTTCTTTCTATCCTCTCTCCAGAGACTTTAAAATTAGAAAATTTCAGTAGATTATTTCAGTAAGATTATTTTGTAGATTATTTCAGTAGAGTAAATGTAAACTACTCTCTCAAAACACAAGATAAAAAGAGAACATATAGGTAAATTTTTCCATTTGTATTATCAGTCAATATTATCACTAAATATTGACCACGTGCAATTTAAAAGCCTGTTTCTATATTTTTTCTCTTTAATGTTTCTAAATATGAAAATTTATAATATGTAAATTGTAAATGTGTAAATGTAAAATGTAAATTTTTAAAAATTGTTACTAAATCTAGATATTTTCTGAAAAATGAAGATATTCCTTTTAAGTTCTTTGCTTAAACTCTCCTATTTGATAAATTCTCTAGTTGGATTTTAATGGAATTTTTCTTCCAAACTGTGCATTTTTCCTATATAAAATTCAGATCATTATCATTCACTTCTGCATTAAATTTCTTAATCTTTGAAAAATTTTTCAGTTAAAAATTAATAACCTATATTCTGTATAAAATTCATATTCAATTCTTCAGAATAAAGAAAAAATTGAGTATTAGGACTTCAAATTGTAAAAAATTACATATACATTTTAAAATGTTTATCTTTGCTATGATATTTTTTCATAAACTACTGTTTTTTTCTTTACATGTACCCACTCACTTCCTGACCTAGTAAGGCAGCTATTCTATTTCATATACAAATGAAGAGAGGAAGGATGAGCAAATCTGAAATTTTAATTATATGTGCTTTAAAAAGTCAAACAAAAACCATTAAATGATCTTGGTGCTTAGACTATAAATTCAGTGACCCTATTTTGGTCCTTTTGGTGGTTAGTTTCTTAAAGTCTGAATATCATGTATGCTGAGTTGACAGTTACAGATTTTTTTAAAAATCATAAACCACTCAGGTGATTGTGGGCTTCTATACTTTTTCTGCACCTAATATTCCTATATTCTACCCTGTCTTAATTTTTTTCTTTAAGTTATAAAAGGAATTCTTTGTATCATCTTTTTGTATTCTCTCTCCCACATCTACCTCTAATTGTAACCCATTCTCTCTCTATTATCACTCAATTTTAACCTCTAATTATGTCCCTGCTGTCTTTTTATTTCTCCCGCTTTGTCCATATTAGCCCTTTGAACCATAACTTTCTGAGAAAATGGAAATGCCCTCCATCTGCTCTGTTCAATATTACCATATTACCATATACCATGAGTAGCCATGTGTAAATACTGAGCACTTGAAATGAGGCTAGCAAGTCTGAGGAAGTGAATTTTTAATTTTATTTAATTTTAATTAATTGAAATTTGAATAACTTCACATGGCTAATTGTTACTATATAGAACAGTGCAGCTTTATACCCCTTATTCTTTCTCATTTTCTCATTCTGTCTCCTCTGCCTTGGTATATATTTCTTCTTTGTCTCTGTCTCTAATTCTAACTGTAGTTATTTTATTTTTTCAGAACTTAGGGTCACTTGCTTAACCCAAATGAAAGGCAGAAGCTATACTTCAAGTGCAACCACAAGGCACTGATCTTGTTCATAACATTAACTCCTCTTCCAGCACCTCCAGGGGCTGCTGACTGGAGCTGTTTGAATCTTTTGCTGGTTCAGTTGTGATAAACTCTGAGGGGGTTTATCATACACTACTTTTTTTTTTTTTTTTTTTTGGTTATTGTTCTTGAACTCCACAAAATTCAGAAGCCTTTAGGACACTTTCAAGTTTATGATTCTTGAAGTGAGTTGAAGGCAAGGAAATGTTGCAAACCACTTTAAACATGAACAATGTAGGCCTTTACTCTCATGATTTTTTACTCTTTCCAAGATTGTTCCTCGAATTATTTGCCCTACCTCACTTATTGATCTTATAAATTTTGCATCTTCTTTCAGATACTACTCTATTAAAATACATCTTCAGTCTATTCTTTCAATACTTAAGCCATGTCCAAAATTTGATATGTCCCATATTTTAGAGATCAGGTGAAGCCTCAACTGAAGCAAAGACCATTCAATTTTAACTTTTACAGCATTATTTCTAAAACCACTGTATTATAAAGCTGTTTACTTTTCAAATTCTTAGATTCATGGGAAATTTTATTTTTGCTTAGATAGATTGTAGAATTTACTGCTTCGTTTAAGAAAAGTTAACTTACTAATCAGGAAAATGAATCAAAAGCCTTTAAATATTTTGTATAACACTAGTAAGAACAGGCTAAGGATTTTTAAAAAGGGTTAGCTAAGCTTGGTCCCAGAAAACTTGTGAGCACATTACAATTGCATGTTAAATTATAATCTCTCAGTAAACTGATTCTGTCCTTTTAAAGTGTGTGAATCTGTGCCTTCCTAATGATTTTATTTTTCTTTGTGATAGAATGCCTCCCTTTCCCTTTCTGTCACATATACATGTGCAGACACACACAAAGGTTTTCAAATACTTGTGCTGGATTTGAAAAGCTCTGAAAGCCAACCAAACTAGTTTCACTCCCTTTGAAATAAAATAATCAACCTGTCATCTACTGAGTTTAAAGCAGTATTCCAAAAATATGTTCAATAAAATTTATATCTTTTAAAGTTTAACTTTGGATTTTTTTTCTTTTTGTTTTGTTGCTTTTAGATGTGCTTTTTAAAAATGGAGATATTCATATTTCATGGCTTTTTTGGGAAGAATTTTCAGAAACATTTTAAAGAAGAAACTTTAAATTTAATTCAAAATTAATTTATTTATACATTCGCATTTATAGACAAGTTTTAAGATTCCTGAGAATCCCCAGTTTCCCAAATAATACTAACACATTTATTTTCACCACAAAATGAAATCAATTAAAAAAATGACTTTTATGATTCTATGAAACCAATGCTTATCATCTTATCAACAATGACCAAAACTATATTTGCCTCTGAGGGGGGGGATAGGGAGGGTGGGAGAGAGATGCAAGAGGGAGAAGATATAGGGATATATGTATATGTATAGCTGATTCACTTTGTTATACAACAGAAACTAACACACCATTGTAAAGCAATCATACTCCAAAAAAGATGTTTAAAAAAATAAAATAAATAAAAATAAATAAATAAAATCTAAAGTGATATACACAGTGTTTCACTGCTCCAACTTCAGGTAGTGGGTAAATAAGAATGACAATAAAATACAGTGTGTGACAGGATGAAGTCAGATAACAGGAATCCAGTAGATCTTACTGAAGTCACCATTCATCTTGCTTATACAGGTAGCAAAGCTTGTCTGACATGCAGGTGATAGATGGCTGGCTCTATCCACTCACTGAGTGGAACATGTAGATGAATAATCATGATTCAGATCTGTGCCTTAGTTATTCAAGAAGTTACTCTGTATAGTGAATTTGGGGGGTATCTTGTGTGTATCACAAGAATAAACACAAAAGTAAAATCTGCCAATATTAAATATGTAAATTCTATTTTTTTCTTATCTGGACTATTATCTCCTGTAAATAAGAAAATTTAAAAACTGTCAATGTTGGCTAAGAGAGTTTCATATATACTGTATCCATACTTTTTGTGCTCTTACTGTTGTTTTAAGATTTTATGATTTTTCTTCTTTCTGTTAACTCAGGCCAATTAAAGCAATTCCTTTTGTGTGCATTTGGGTCATTGTTTACAAAGTTATTGATTCAATTCATTCTATAAATATTTGTGAAAAATAACTTCTTGTCATACTCCATGCCAGCTGCTGGGAAAATAAAGATAAATGAGGCACAATTACTGTGGTGAAGGAAGTAACTAGATACCATAGTAGGTGATGGAGTTCTACAACTTGAGTATAGAAGAGGGCTGCAGTCTGTAGTACCTCATTACCCACAGAATTATGAAGACAGAACACATCAGGGTGAATATTTTGGTGTGTATATTAGATGTCACCTCCAGAAAGAATTGCAGTCTTTTTTTTTTTTCCAGTTTGACTGGTGCTATTAAGAAACTACAAATCCACTGTATTCTGAATACTAATCTTGTGACAAGTACTTTCAAATATATGACAACTATAGATTTCATACTGTGGACAGCTTGGCTACAAAACACTAAATAAATGGAGAGCCTAAGTATAGTGACACTAGGTGGGAACACTTAGGCTTTCCTGAGAGTAGAGTGATGAATATCCACACAGATCTGCATTGGTATCAAGGAACAAGGCTAACAATTTGATTGATGTCACTCCCCACTCCTTGATTGCAAGTCTGTTAACTAAAAAATGTAGGCTGTCTTGGACACATCATGTGCTATGTAAGATATTAAGTTTCAATTCCTTTTCCCATAAAGTTGTCAAGTTCTTATATTATACCATAAAAAATCCTTTGTGTCTAGCAGAAACCAATCAACATATAGGAAAGAGAAGATATTTAATATTATAAAAAGAATGTAAAGTTAAAGGCAATGTAGTAAAGAATTATTGGCAAACAGTTGCTATTTGTGTTGATCTTTCCTTTCTTTCCAAGTTTTGATTTTAGATTTTAAGGATTTTTAGGTTAGCAACATCATATCTAGGTTTTCTCATACTTTTGTATATCAGCAAGACTTCACACTTCTTGATATGTTGTGATTTTAGACATTTGTGCTTTAAGAGTCCCCCCAAAATGTACCTTACGTATTGAAATTCTAGACTTCAAATTCACAGAACAGGAACCATACCTTATTTTTTTTTTGTATCCCTCACAGATTGCTTTGTAAATAACTATTTATTTACTAAGATATAAGGTTTACTAAATAATATCTGAATGACAAGTCAAAAAATCAGTAGTTTTTTTTTTCTAATTTGTCCAGGCACTTAGGAAAAATTCTCACTAACAATTTATAGCATAACACCAAATGTAACACGTAGGGAACCATAATGCCTATAAAAGGTGTGGAACATATTTAAATGCTATGTAAGTGAGAGTAAACATGAATTATCTGTGGAAAGATCGTGTTTTCCTTAATTTACAATCTCTAGGTACATATTATTTATTATATATGAAACATAGTGTTCTAACACACTGTTTTTCCAAATAGTCTGAGACTTGGTAGGTAAATTAAATTTCACTGGTGCTACTTTCACTGGCCTCAGTCATTCTTAGTGATGGCTCACACTCTTGTTTCTTGAATTCAATGCTGCACACAACCTGGGATTTTGCTTTTGTTATTTGATAAAGCAATGACCATGTTATTGAGGAATAAATATCTAAGTCCCTAAAATAAGCTCATATTTTTCTCCACTGACCCCAAACATAACTACTGTGTAATATAATAGATGCTGAAGAACTGAACATTTCCCACTGACCCTTGCTAAACACTAGCCCCAACTATTCCTCACTACCCCTCTTTTTCTAAAATTAATTTTTTATACTGGATTATAGTTGATTTACAATGTTGCATTAGTCTCAGGTGTATAACTATTTGGTTATACAAATACATATATGCATTCTTTTTCAGATTTTTTTCCATATAGGTTATGACAGAATATTGAGTAGAGTTCCCTGTGTTATACAGGAGGTCCTTGTTGGTGATCTATTTTATATATAGTAGTGTGTGTATGTTAATCCCAAACTCTTTATCCCTACCCCACCATGTTTCCCCTTTGGTAACCATAAGTTTGTTTTCGAAGGCTGTGAGTCTGTTTCTGTTTTGTAAATAAGTTAATTTGTATCATTTTTTTAAGATTCCACATATAAGTGATATCATATGATATTTGTCTGTATCTGACTGACTTCACTTAATATGATAATCTCTAGGTCCATCCATGTTGCTGCAAATGGCATAATTTTATTCTATTCTATGGTTGAGTAATATTCCATTGTATATATATACCACATCTTCTTTATCCATTCCTCTGTCAGTGGACATTTAAGTTGCTTCCACGTCTTGACTATTGTATATAGTGCTGCAGTGAACAATGGGGTGCATGTATCTTTTCAAATTATGTTTTTCTCCAGATATATGCCCAGGAGTGGGATTGCTGGCTCACACGTTAGTTCTATTTTTAGTCTTTTAGGGAACTTCCATACTGTACTCCATAGTGGCTGTACCAATTTACATTCCCACCAACAGTGTAGGAGGGTTCCCTTTTCTCCACACTCTCTCCAGCATTTATTGTTTGTAGAACATTTGATGATGGCCATTCTGACCGGGGTGAGGTGATGCCTCATTGTAGTTTTCATTTGACCACTCCTCTTGTTATACCCAAATTGACTCACCAATGGAGGCTAAGCCTGGCTTCAGACATAATGTCTTTATATATGATCCTGTATTTGTCATAACCACATACAAATACTCAGAACAAACAAATCTGACTGATCATCTTTGATCTATGGTATATAGATTTTGCTGAGAATCAGAGCATGGACAAGGAAGACAGAAAGAGAAACTAGAAAGTAGTTAGCTGAAATACAGGGCAAAGCTGATGAAACTGGAAACTTGAATTTATGTGGTTTTCAAGGTCACATATAATCTTTATCAAAATTGTCTATATTGGTTGCTGAGAAATTATTAACAAAGATTGAAATCAGATATATATATTGATTTATATTTATCCCCTTTCCTATAAGTTATTTACATATTGAAATGACCAAAAAATTTTGTTATATAAAGGAATGATCAGGGTTGAATCTGGAAACAATTTTAACTTTTATCTTTTGCACTCTCCTATATAGTAATATACACATATGTATATCTTTTTTTTAATGTGTATATGTTTATATACATATATGTACATATATAAAATATATCCATATGTGTAAGTGTCTATATACACACACATATATGCAAAGATGCACATTTTCTAGAAATATATCCCAAAATTTCTATCCCTGTGGTTTTCCTAAGTGTATAGTACCCCAAGTTAGTTTTCTTCGACTCTTAGAAGAGTGTAATCTGTTGGAAGAGAAGATATTGCATTAATAAGTAATTTTTATTTTTAAATGTCCAACTTCCTATGGATACTTATGTTTGTATACTCAAAAATAGTTCAAGTCAACAAAACCCAGTAGCAAAAACTACAGTTGGTGGCCAGATCTTGTTTCGTAATACCATTCTCCAAAATGCAACCAGTACTCTGGAGAAATGGCTGTTCCTAGGACTGGGACAGAAAATGTGTATGATGATTGTAGAGTATTTTGTAGTGCCAGAAAGTAAGGAAGTGATACACACACACACACACACACACACACACACACACACACACACAATGATGAAGAAATACAAAAGTGATACAGGGGCCAGCCAAAAGACCTGGCACAATTTGAGAAACAAAATAGAATACTCTTAGATAATAAGGTATAAAATATCCATGCAGTAATGTTGATATAAAGAAATGATTGAATAAATGAGGAATAATAGACAAATTTCCTGCACAGAAGAATTTAAAACCATTTATGTAGATATTCTACCCTTCAGAAGGTACATATTAACTCCCCACACCTTAAGTGTGAGCTGTGTATAGTGACTTTTTTCAGGAGTACAGTATGGAAAGGGAAAAAAGTTCCTTGACAGTAGAGAAACCTAATAAACACTACCTCAAGTTACATGATCAAGTTTAGCATCAAAAATGGTGTCATATTGACAGTATATACTCATGATGCAATGTGTTAAGAATGGCATTTTACTTCTGAGATCATCCTCCAAAAACTACACAACCCCAGTCTAATCATGGGACAAAAATCAGACAAATCCCAATTGAGAGACATTCTACAAAATGGTGAACAGTAATCAAAACTGTTAAGATCATCAAAACCAAGGAATGTCTGAGAAACTGTCATAGGCAAGAGGAATCTAAAGAAACAACACTATTAGATGCAAGATGGTATCCTGGATGAAATCCTGAAACTGAAATGGGGCATTAAGAAAAAACTGAGGAAATCATAATAAAGCATGAACTTCAGTTAATAAAATATATCAATATTAATTGTGACAAATGTATCATACTAATATAAGATTTTAATAATATGGGGGACTGGGCATGGGGTATATGGGAACTCTGTTTATCTTCACAATAATTCTGTAAATCTAAAATCGTTCTAAGTTTCTTAACACAAATAACTCAATTTACCAGAAAAATTATATTTATATCAGTCCTTAAAACATATTTTTGTGTATATGTATTTGTATTAGTTCATAATATTTTTTGCTTTCACCCACTACTCCATATTCCTTCGGGTATAGTATGCTTTTCTTCTGCACAGATTATGGATTTGTCTTTGACTTGGTTTGTTCAATGATCTGTGAGTGGTTTTGGTTCTTGTGTGGTTTGGCTTGAACTCTTTTACTCCTGGGTCGACCATGAAAGTAATATCCCTGGGTAGTGCTTGCCCACGGAGAATGTGAACACATGTGGAATATATCTGAACCCTACTCAAATCCCAGAGCCAAGTCGAGCTCACTGAAATATGATGCAGTGTCACTTAGTTGTTAAACAGACCATGAGTAGAAGAATAAATGCTTGCTAGATAGACCACTGAATTTTCTGGTGGTCTGTTAGTTTATTGCAACAGTAGCAGAATAATTTAGTGTGTAACACAAATCTTCATGGAGATGACCGTTGCTCTTTGCTGTAATGTATGTGCATCCCTATTAATTGTGTGTGTGTGTGTTCAGTATGCGCACAAGTCAAATTTCTAAAAAACTTGTTCTACTGGGAAAATGCCAGCTAAGTGTATAATACTATTTTAACTAGTATTCAAGAAATCAGTAAAACCATATGGAACTGACACACTTTGATTATAGTCTTTTATTTAGGAAATAATTTTAGTTCATCATAGTTACGTGGTTTTTTTATTCAAGATTTTGTGAAGCAGACCCAGTCCAATTTCACGGTCATGCCATTTGTAAAATGGTGTAATCCAGTGAATTATCAATGTTGGAATGGGCTCATATATTAGGGGCTCTCTCTGTTTTTGTGAATATTGAAATGTATTTTGCTTATATCAAGTGATAATTATTTAAAAAAGAAATTTAACAGCATCAGCAGTAAATGAAGTACTATTTGAATATATGTATATGTCTTGATTTTTTAAATACATGGTGCATACTCACGATATGTTTTTGTGCATATATAACATCATGCATTTAACACACAGATAAATAAAAAATCTCATGTACACCCCCTTCCAAATATGTAGAAATGAGTAAATACCTATGCAGTGAGCTAGATGGCGATATAGCATATAAAGATGTAACTTTACTTTAGAATCCATGGATTATGATCCCATAGGTCTAGGTCTTGAGAATCTCTAGCAACAATTGTCTGTATGAAATGCATTAAGTATTATTTTTCTCTTATTGAATAGAATTTAATTGTAAATATACGGAATATAATCTTCCTAAGTCACATGAAAATGGCACTGATAGTAAAAGAAAATGTTTTAGCAAAGAATATTTCTATTATGCTCCTGATATGTTGAAACATTTTTCATAAGAGTTTATATAGTTAAATACTAAACTATCAAAATGTGTTCTTATTTTTGGCAATGTGCTTTGCTGACGAGATAAGCATATGTTTATTTTTTAATTTATATATTTCACTTTATTTTTACAAGCTTCTTTCTTTCTTTGAATAATGAAAAATATTGGGGGTATAATATTTAACTTAATATATGATATTACATTGAATGGCAAGTAAAATGTTTAAAAGTTTTTCTTACTGTGATTATTATATTATTATATTAGCCATCATTTCAGGTTTCAGGGCCAAAAGAAGGATACCCTAAAAAGCACAGAATGTTTCATAGCTTTTCATCCATCTTAACCTTCTACATTGTCCTCCTGGTAACACATCACATATCAGTGAATCGTTAGGCAAATGTAGATAATTGGCAATTTTGAATAAACGTGAAAAAAAAACTATTTTGTAAAGAAATAAAAACATGTATGATAGTGGACTAAGTGTCCCTAATAACTGTGAGTAGGTTGAAACATATAGTAATTAGAAAATGACTCTAAAATAAGACATTCTGTACACACACACACACACACACCCGTAATTCCATTGATTTTTAAGTTACATGTAGCATCCTGAAGGAAAACTAACAAGCATAGTAAGTCAATTCTTTTTACAAAGGTCTGAAAATTTAAGGGACAAACTTAACAGTAATATCCAACATCAAATGTATGTGTGCAAAGCATTTCCTGAACAGAAAGGAAAGAAAAGGCATGGCAAGAATAGGTTGAGGATGGAATAATATTATTTGTGGGCAGGGAAATTATTTGTCCAGTACTGTGTTAGTTTTCTTAATATTGACTATAATTATATCAAAACTTCTTTCATATTTATTTTCTAGCCATTTTTAAAATATGCCACTGAGAATTATTCCCAAAGTGATATTCATTGTGTTTATTGAGATGTCAAATACCATAAAATTTGTGGCCCTTGTTTTCTAACAGTCACTGTCGTGGAGAGTAAAAGTAGTTGGCTCTGTACTATCATGATGCTGGATGTCAGCAGTGGAGGATTCAATGCTTTATAGTAGGAAATATGAACATCCCTCTCCATTTTTAAAAAATATTTATTTATTTATTTATTTTTGGCTGCATTGGGTCTTCATTGTTGCATGCAGGCTTTCTCTACTTGCGGCGAGAGGGGGCTACCGTTCGTTGCGGTGCGTGGGCTTCTCATTGTGGTGGCTTCTCTTGTTGTGGAGCACAGGCTTTAGTTGCACAGGCTTCAGTATTTGTGGCACGTGGGCTCAGCAGTTGTGGCTCGTGGGCTCTAGGGCACAGGCTCAGCAGCTGTGGCACACGGGCTTAGTTGCTCCGTGGCATGTGGGATCTTCCTGGACCAGGGCTTGAACCCGTGTCCCCTGCATTAGCAGGCAGATTCTTAACCACTGCACAACCAGGGAAGCCCTCCCTCCCCGTTTTTTTTACCCACTCTGTTATCTTATCACTCTTAGTCTTCGGTTGGCTCTATACTTAGGGCGACACAGAGACAATTCAGATATCCCTTCTAAGCCACTAGTTGCACCCTATTAACAGAGCCTACTGAATTGAGAAGTAGGAGTGTAAAGCCAATTAATAATCAAATGCTTTTGCTTTTTGTTTTTGTTCATATTTGATGGTTTTCTCTGTTGAGAATCTCAGGAGAAGGAGTGTTGTCTTATCTGGTAACAATCCAGTATTCAGTAGTCTTAGGATCATCATATCTTATATTACATTTTGCCTAGAATGTATAATTATGGGCTCTAAAAATAAATCTACGATTTAAATATGATTGAAGTAAAAAAATATAAACAACATTTTTGAATGCTGTCAGACAATTTTCTTAAATAATTTTCTCTAAAAGGGAATAATAATGATGGTTGGAAATGTTGTTTCATGATCCAGGCAATGCAGGAAAGCAAAATTTTAGAATTGCTTAGAAAATAACACATTGGTTAGAATTAAAAGTTTTATTTTCTGCTTTTTAAAAAAAAAATTGGTTTTAGTGTCTTCACTCCTTTATGTCTTGCCTACTTTTGACTTTTTCTTTTTACCTTGGATTCAATTGTCATCTCCTAGATGAACCAGTCTTGATTACCTAAACAAGTTATACTTAATTATTTAATTATAATATTTGTATTAGTGTTATAAGCTGAACTGTGTTCCTCCAAATTCATATGTTCAAGTCTTAACCTCCACTACCTCAGAAAACAACTATATTTGGAGGTAGGGTCTTTAAAGAGGTAGTTAAGTTAAAATGAGGCTGGTTTGGTGGCCCCTAATCTATTCTGACTTGTGTCTTTATAAAAAGAGGAGATTATAACATACAGAGAGACACCAGGGGCACATGTGCACAAAGGGAAGACCAAGTGAGGACACATAGAGAAGGTGGCTATTTGCAAGCCAAGGAAAGAGACCTCAGAAGAAATAAGACCTGACCATATATTGATCATGGACTTCTAGCCTCCAGAATAGTGAAAAAATAAATTAGTCTTCTTTAAGCCACCCAGTCAGTGGTATGTTGTTATGGCAGCCCTTGCAAACTAATACAAATAGTAAGCATTAGCCTTAACATTTTGGAATGTTGACTAATACTTTATGCATTTTATGAGTCAATACTCATGTGAAAAGTAGTTTTTCAATGACATAGCACATTTCTCTTCTTAGGAAAGAGTAAGATGGGTTGTTTTGCCCAAGAATCACAGTAATTCAATATTACTGGATACCTCAGGGTCCAGTGACATGGAAACAAAGAACAAGACATGGTGCACATTTGATCATGCTCTTGAGTTTCCTTCAGTTAAATATTATGAAAATGTAGATGTCCAACATGACTAATGATATCACTAGTTTATTCCTTTTGTATGTCCTGAATTTACATTTTACAATTTGATTGTATTAATCAGGAAATATATATATATATATATATATATATATATTTAAAATTATCTCTCTCTCTAGATATATATAGATAGAGTTTTAATACTTTCTTTTTTTCTTTTTTTTAAGAGCTTCATAATTTTATTGCAAAAAATTGTTAACTATTACATTTTAAACTTAAATATTTACCATGAAGTATCTTAAATATAGCATTTTATCAGTTTAGATTATACTATCTATATTTTTTTTTTTTTTTTTTTTTTTGCGGTATGCGGGCCTCTCACTGTTGTGGCCTCCCCCGTTGCGGAGCACAGGCTCCGGACGCGCAGGCTCCGGACGCGCAGGCTCAGCGGCCATGGCCCACGGGCCCAGCCGCTCCGCGGCACATGGGATCCTCCCAGACCAGGGCACGAACCCGTATCCCCTGCATCGGCAGGCGGACTCTCAACCACTTGCACCACCAGGGAGGCCCTATACTATCTATATTTAATTAACATTTTTTAAACATTGAAACATTACAAAAAGATGAAAAGTGGTACTCACAGTCCAAGGTACACACCTCCAGCTGTGGTAGCACATTTTAATGAAAATTGAAATATTCAATAGGCCTACATTTCTTAATTATAAAAATAATAGGTCTTTAACAGAAAAGAAAGTATTAATTGCCAGGCTTAGAGATTTAGAACTATAGTTAGTGAATTATATTCTTTCTTTTAAAAATACAATCCATTTTATTATAAGTTTATACAATGTAATTATTTTTCTTTTTTTTTTTTTGAACAGGTCATCTTTATTTTTTATTTTTATTTTTTTGCTTTATAACAAATTTAATCAGTTATACATATACATATGTTCCCATATGCCCTCCCTTTTGCGTCTCCCTCCCACCCTCCCTATACCAACCCTCCAGGCAGTCACAAAGCACCGAGCTGATCTCCCTGTGCTATGAGGCTGCTTCCCACTAGCTATCTACCTTATGTTTGGTAGTGTATATATGTCCATGCTGCTCTTTCACTTTGTCACAGCTTACCCTTCCCCCTCCCCATATCCTCAAGTCCATTCTCTAGTAGGTCTGTGTCTTTATTCCTGTCTTACCCCTATGTTCTTGATGACATTTTTTTCTTAAATTCCATATATATGTGTCAGCATACAGTATTTGTCTTTCTCTTTCTGACTTACTTCACTCTGTATGACAGGCTCTAGGTCCATCCACCTCATTACAAATAGCTCAATTTCGTTTCTTTTTATGGCTGAGTAATATTCCATTGTATATATGTGCCACATCTTCTTTACCCATTCATCCGATGATGGACACTTAGGTTGTTTCCATCTCTGCGCTATTGTAAATAGGGCTGCTATGAACATTTTGGTACATGTCTCTTTTTGAATTATGGTTTTCTCAGGGTATATGCCCAGTAGCGGGATTGCTGGGTCATATGGTAGTTCTATTTGTAGTTTTTTAAGGAAGCTCCATACCGTTCTCCATAGTGGCTGTACCAATTCACATTCCCACCAGCAGTGCAAGAGTGTTCCCTTTTTTCCACACCCTCTCCAGCATTTACTGCTTCTAGATTTTTTTGATGATGGCCATTATGACTGCTGTGAGATGATATCTCATTGTAGTTTTGATTTGTATTTCTCTAATGAGTAAAGATGTTGAGCATCCTTTCATGTGTTTGTTGGCAGTCTGTATATCTTCTGTGGAGAAATGTCTATTTAGGTCTTCTGCCCATTTTTGGATTGGGTTGTTTGTTTTTTTGTTATTGAGTTGCATGAGCTGCTTATAAATTTTGGAGATTAATCCTTTGTCAGTTGCTTCATTTGCAAATATTTTCTCCCATTCTGAGGGTTGTCTTTTGGTCTTGTTTATGGTTTCCTTTGCTGTGCAAAAGCTTTTAAGTTTCATTAGGTCCCATGTGTTTATTTTTGTCTTTATTTCCATTTCTCTAGGAGGTGGGTCAAAAAGGATCTTGCTGTGATTTATGTCATAGAGTATTCTGCCTACGTTTTCCTCTAAGAGTTTGATAGTGTCTGGCCTTACATTTAGGTCTTTAATCCATTTTGAGCTTATTTTTGTGTATGGTGTTAGGGAGTGATCTAATCTCATACTTTTACATGTCCCTATCCAGTTTTCCCAGCACCACTTATTGAAGAGACTGTCCTTTCTCCACTGTACATTCCAGCCTCCTTTATCAAAGATAAGGTGACCATATGTGTGTGGGTTTATCTCTGGGCTTTCTATCCTGTTCCATTGATCTATCTTTCTGTTTTTGTGCCAGTACCATACTGTCTTGATTACTGTAGCTTTGTAGTATAGTCTGAAGTCAGGGAGCCTGATTCCTCCAGCTCCATTTTTCGTTCTCAAGATTGCTTTGGCTATTCGGGGTCTTTTGTGTTTCCATACAAATTGTGAAATTTTTTGTTCTAGTTCTGTGAAAAATGCCAGTGGTAGTTTGATAGGGATTGCATTGAATCTGTAGATTGCTTTGGGTAGTAGAGCCATTTTCACAATGTTGATTCTTCCAATCCAAGAACATGGTACATCTCTCCATCTATTTGTATCATCTTTAATTTCTTTCATCAGTGTCTTATAATTTTCTGCATACAGGTCTTTTGTCTCCTTAGGTAGGTTTATTCCTAGATATTTTATTCTTTTTGTTGCAATGGTAAATGGGAGTGGTTCCTTGATTTCACTTTCAGATTTTTCATCATTAGTATATAGGAATGCCAGAGATTTCTGTGCATTAATTTTGTATCCTGCTACTTTACCAAATTCATTGATGAGCTTTAGTAGTTTTCTGGTAGCATCTTTAGGATTCTCTATGTATAGTATCATGTCATCTGCAAACAGTGACAACTTTACTTCTTCTTTTCCCATTTGGATTCCTTTTATTTCCTTTTCTTCTCTGATTGCTGTGGCTAAAACTTCCAAAACTATGTTGAATAAGAGTGGTGAGAGTGGGCAACCTTGTCTTGTTCCTGATCTTAGTGGGAACGGTTTCAGTTTTTCACCATTGAGGATGATGCTGGCTGTGGGTTTGTCATATATGGCCTTTTTTGTGTTGAGGAAAGTTCCCTCTATGCCTCCATTCTGCAGAGTTTTTATCATAAATGGGTGTTGAATTTTGTCCAAAGCTTTCTCTGCATCTATTGAGATGATCATATGGTTTTTCTCCTTCAATTTGTTAATATGGTGTATCACGTTGATTGATTTGCATATATTGAAGAATCCTTGCATTCCTGGAATAAACCCCACTTGATCATGGTGTATGATCCTTTTAATGTGCTGTTGGATTCTGTTTGCTAGTATTTTGTTGAGGATTTTTGCATCTATGTTCATCAGTGATATTGGCCTGTAGTTTTCTTTCTTTGTGACATCCTTGCCTGGTTTTGGTATCAAGCTGATGGTGGCCTCGTAGAATGAGTTTGGGAGTGCTCCCCCCTCTGCTATATTTTGGAAGAGTTTCAGAAGGATAGGTGTTAGCTCTTCTCTAAATGCTTGATAGAATTCGCCTGTGAAGCCATCTGGTCCTGGGCTTTTGTTTGTTGCAAGATTTTTTATCACATTTTCAATTTCAGTGCTTGTGATTGGTCTGTTCATATTTTGTATTTCTTCCTGATTCAGTCTTGGCAGGTTGTGCATTTCTAAGAATTTGTCCATTTCTTCCAGGTTGTCCATTTTATTGGCATAGAGTTGCTTGTAGTAATCTCTCATGATCTTTTGTATTTCTGCAGTGTCAGTTGTTACTTCTCCTTTTTCATTTCTAATTCTATTGATTTGAGTCTTCTCCCTTTTTTTCTTGATGAGTCTGGCTAATGGTTTATCAATTTTGTTTATCTTCTCAAAGAACCAGCTTTTAGTTTTATTGATCTTTGCTATCATTTCCTTCATTTCTTTTTCATTTATTTCTGATCTGATTTTTATGATTTCTTTCCTTCTGCTAACTTTGGGATGTTTTTGTTCTTCTTTCTCTAATTGCTTTAGGTGCAAGGTTAGGTTGTTTATTCGAAATGTTTCCTGTTTCTTGAGGTGGGATTGTATTGCTATAAAATTCCCCCTTAGAACTGCTTTTGCTGTATCCCATAGGTATTGGGTCGTCGTGTCTCCATTGTCATTTGTTTGTAGGTATTTTTAAATTTCCTCTTTGATTTCTTCAGTGATCACTTTGTTATTAAGTAGTGTATTGTTTAACCTCCATGTGTTTGTATTTTTTACAGCTCTTTTCCTGTAATTGATATCTAGTCTGATAACATTGTTGTCGGAAAAGATACTTGATACAATTTCAATTTTCTTAAATTTACCAAGGCTTGATTTGTGACCCAAGATATGATCTATCCTGGAGAATGTTCCATGAGCACTTGAGAAAAATGTGTATTCTGTTGTTTTTGGATGGAATGTCCTATAAATATCAATTAAGTCCATCTTGTTTAATGTATCATTTAAAGCTTGTGTTTCCTTATTTATTTTCATTTTGGATGATCTGTCCATTGGTGAAAGTGGGGCGTTAAAGTCCCCTACTATGATTGTGTTACTGTCGATTTCTCCTTTTATGGCTGTTAGTATTTGCCTTATGTATTGAGGTGCTCCTATATTTGGTGCATAAATATTTACCATTTTTATATCTTTTTCTTGGATTGATCCCTTGATCATTATGTAGTGTCCTTCTTTGTCTCTTCTAGTAGTCTTTATTTTAAAGTCTCTCCGTTCTTCTGCCTCAGTTATTCTGCTATTGATCCCTTCTAGAGTATTTTTTATTTCATTTATTGTGTTTTTAATTGATGCTTGATTTATCTTTAGTTCTTCTAGGTCCTTGTTAACTGATTCTTGCATTTTGTCTATTCTATTTCCAAGATTTTGGATCTGGGAAATAGAATCTTGGATCATCTTTACCATCATTATTCTGAATTCTTTTTCAGGTAGACTGCCTATTACCTCTTCATTTGTTAGGTCTGGTGGGTTTTTATCTTGCTCCTTCTCCTGCTGTGTGTTTTTCTGTCTTCTCATTTTGCTTATGTTACTGTGTTTGGGATCTCCTTTTTGCAGGCTGCAGATTCGTAGTTCCCGTTGTTTTTGGTGTCTGTCCCCTGTGGCTAAGGTTGATTTAATATGTTGTGTAGGCTTCCTGGTGGAGGGGACTAGTGTCTTTGTTCTGGTGGATGAGGCTGGATCTTGTCTTTCTGGTGGGCAGGTCCACGTCTGGTGGTGTGTTTTGGGGTGTCTGCGGACTTTTTATGATTTTAGGCCACCTCTCTGCTAATGGGTGGTGTTCTGTTCCTGTCTTGCTAGTTGTTTGGCATAGGGTGTCCAGCACTGTAGCTTGTTGGTCGTTGAGTGAAGCTAGGTGCTGGTGTTGAGATGGAGATCTCTGGAAGATTTTCGCCATTTGATATTATGTGGAGATGGGAGGTCTCTTGTGGAACAGTGTCCTGAAGTTGGTTCTCCCACCTCAGAGGCACAGCACTGACTCCTGGCTCCTCAATTTGAGATGATTTGTTGTCTATTCATGTATTCCACAGATGCAGGGTACATCAAGTTGATTGTGGAGCTTTAATCCGCTGCTTCTGAGGCTGCTGGGAGAGGTTTCCCTTTCTCTTCTTTGTCCTCACAGCTCCTGTGTCTCAGCTTTGGATTTGGCCCCGCCTCTGCATGTAGGTTGCTGGAGGGCGTCTGTTCTTCACTCAGACAGGACAGGGTTAAAGGAGAAGCCTCTTCGGGGACTCTGGCTCACTCAGGCCGGGCGGGAGGGAGGGGCACGAAGTGCGGGGCTAGCCTGCAGCGGCAGAGGCCGGCGTGACATTGCACCAGCCCGAGGCACGCCGTGCGTTCTCCCAGGGAAGCCGCCCCTGGATCCCGGGACCCCGGCAGTGGTGGGCTGCACAGGCTCCCGGAATGGCGGTGTGGACAGTGACCTGCGCTCGCACACAGGCTTCTTGGCAGCGGCAGCAGCAGCCCCAGCGTCCCACGCCCGTCACTGGGCTCCGCGCTTTCAGTCGAGACTCGCGCCCGTCTGTGGAGACCCTTTAAGCAGCGCTCTTAATCCCCTCTCCTCGTGCACCAGGAAACCAAGAGGGAAGAAAAAGTCTCTTGCCTCTTTGGCAGCTCCAGAGTTTTCCCGGACTCCCTCTCATCTAGCTGTGGCACATTAGCCCCCTTCAGGCTGAGTTCTCGCCGCCAACCCCAGTCCTCACCCTGCACTTTGACCGAAGCCCGAGCCTCAGCTTCCAGCACCGCCCGCCCCGGCGGGCGAGCAGACAAGCCTCTCAGGCTGGTGAGTGCCGCTCGGCACCGATCCTCTGTGTGGGAGTCTCTCCACTTTGCCCTACCCAGGTATGTGGGGAGTTTCTTGCCTTTTGGGAGGTCTGGGGTCTTCTGCCAGCGTTCAGTAGGTGTTCTGTAGGAGTCGTTCCACGTGTAGCTGTATTTCTGGTGTATCCGTGGGGAGGAAGGTGATCTCCACGTCTTACTCTTCCGCCATCTTACCCGGAAGTTCCTTCAGTTAAATATTATGAAAATGTAGATGTCCAACATGACTAATGATACCACTAGTTTATTCCTTTTGTATGTCCTGAATTTACATTTTACAATTTGATTGTATTAATCAGTAAATATATATATATATATTATATATATATATATATATTTAAAATTATCTCTCTCCCTATAGATATATATAGATAGAGTTTTAATACTTTCAAACAAAAAAAACCCTGCTGCCCTCCACATAAAAGAGTTTGTTTCCTTATTGAACAATTTGTTTTCTGCTTTGTTTACTAAGTTCTTAAAATATCACAATAATATAAGGCAGGTCATAGAGGAATTAATTTCTAATATAGCAAAATTAACTTTAGTGTTAAATAAAACCCACCAATATTCATTCATTTATTCAAAAAAATACTCAGCATCTCTTAGGTACTAAGCACTGTGGTTTACATTGCAGATACAATTTTGAACCAGACAGAAATGGCCCCTAATCCCCTAGAGTACAAACCATATTGACTGAATAGAGTGCGTGATTTTCTTTTCCTGACACTGATAAGTAAAAAGTTTTGAAACAGTGCCATTTATTAATAGTCTTTTATACCTAATGATTATCTCATTTATACTTATATGTTAGAAAACCAAATATTAATAATTTAACCTAGTGTTATGATTTAATAGAAGAGATTGCAAAATTTGGAACAAAGACATTCCTTAGTTTACAACCTAGCTTTGCTGTGTCATAGTTTTATTATTTTGGGCAGATTACTTAAACTATTCAAACCTGTTTCCTTATGTGTAAACCCTCATTATTAATATTTACTTTGAAGCTTGACTTAAAGTCAGAGATCATAAGAAGTACATGGTGGGCATATAATAATTATTACCTTTATTTATTTTTATATTAAAATTAATAGTATTAGGTTTAATCAGATAAAATTATGTCAGAACACATACGTCAGAATTACTTTCAAAGCAATCTTGGGTTCCAGATCAAGCTACTTGTTTTTTGATGGTCAGGCTTTTAACCATTGTGCATTTTACTTAGCAAATATATAAACTTTTTAAGAAACAAACAAAAAAACCTTTTATTATATTCACCAGAATTAAACACAGTATCAAATATGGCAATATGGTTCCAGTTTTTCATTTCCAAGTGTCATTCTAACAAGATTCAAATATAATATTTCTTTGTGAGGTTCTATGTAAATTTACTAATGAGAACAGTTGTGTTGTTTTAGCTTAATTTTTTTCTGCCTCACATTGTGCCTGAGAATTCTTTTTTATTCTTATGGTGTGTGTGTGTGTGTGTGTGTGTGTATGCATGCATGTGTTTGTGTGTGTTTAAAGTGTCCTGTTCTGATTCTATTACCCTAGGGCTTGATTTTCTTTTGTGAGTTTTGATATTCCATAGAAAGAAGACTGCTTTCAACATGTAAATGCTTCTGCCACTTTACATTTAGTGAAGCAGGTCATTCTAGCTTCCTTCCAGCAGTAAGATTCATTATTTTAGTGAGTTTTGACATAGGCTCTGATTGGTTAATAAACCCATGTTCATCATTTGCAGTTTTACTTTTGTTTTGGTATTAGGAAGAATATAGAACATATTCAGCAATAAAACCCTAGTCAAGTGATTTAATCTATAAGAAAAATAAGCCTTACTTTGAAATGCTTTTAAATACATTTTTGTTTATTTAGGGGTTGGAGGAGGGAAAGGTCACTGTTAATAGAGAGCTTTAACCAATTCTGACAAATCTGTAAACTAAAATGATGGTTCATTATAAGGTTATGAAAATTCCTAAAAAGGGCACAGTGGAAATATTTAAACTTTCTACTTTAGGATAAATGGTATTAAATCATGACCCTCATAGTCATCCTATATAAAGTTATGCTGTGATCACTGATCTTTCCTCAATCTCCTCTGGAAAGTGGTATCAACAACATTGACACATTAAAACAGGAAAGATAAACCACTAGCACTTGATGAGTTAATGTGATAATAATTGGTATTATGCTATTCATTTAGAAGTATTTAGAAAAAGAGTAAAAACCTGCAGAAACCTAACACCTTTATATGAGGCTTCCAAGCTGTCTCTAAGCAGACTGGCTGTACCTTAGTGGTCACATGAAGCCCCCTTTGTCATATGACTTTAGAGGCATGAACATATAACTACCCTCTTGGAAAACTGTGTCTGAATTTAAGTTTTAAATGATATTAATTAAAATGGTACTACTTAAACATAAATGGTACAATTACTCTCACAAGAATAAGTACAAAATATTTTTGAAGTAATCTGTACTTCTCAAATTTAGGACTATGTTTCTAATTATTTTTGTTTATTTTCTTGAACATTCTTGTTTTTCCTGTCTTCCAAATGATGCTTCCTTTTTTTTTAATCTTTATTTTTGGCAGCATTGGGTCTTTGTTGCTGCACGTGGGCTTTCTCTAGTTGCGGAAAGTGGAGGCTACTCTTTGTTGTGGTCCACAGGCTTCTCATTGCGATGGCTTCTCTTGTTGCAGAGCATGGGCTCTAGGCATGCGGGCTTCAGTAATTGTGGCATGCAGGCTCAGTAGTTGTGGCAGACAGGCTTAGTTGTTCCGTGGCATGGGCGATCTTACCAGACCAGGGCTCAAACCCATGTCCCCTGCATTGGCAGGTGGATTCTTAACCACTGTGCCACCAGGGAAGTCCCATTCCACTGGTTCTTGTTTTGGATTTTCATATTACCATTACTCGTTTTAGTGAATCTAATTTTTACTGAAAAAATAAAAAAGCTACATACTCATTCCTAACAAAAAAAAATTGGACTTCCCAAAAAACATAAATGGACTCCATAGATCAAGAATCCCAACTTTGACAACCTTTAATAAACTTAGAAAATGATAACCCATTTGTCTTAATATATTTATTCTAATATTTTCTACAATATATATTTTTGAGGCTGCTAAATACTGTGTGTGTGTGTGTGTGTGTGTACACACACACACACACACACACACACACACACTGAGATTAAATTTGACCAGCTTCTAAATCTGAGACTTGGAAGATTTGGATATACTTTTCTCTCTCTCTCTCTCTTTTTTTTTTTTTTTTTTTTGAGGTACGCGGGCCTCTCACTGTTGTGGTCTCTCCCGTTGCGGAACACAGGCTCCAGACACGCAGGCTCAGCGGCCATGGCTCACAGGCCCAGCTGCTCCACAGCATGTGGGATCTTCCCGGACCGGGGCACTAACCCATGTCCCCTGCATTGGCAGGTGGACTCTCAACCACTGCGCCACCAGGGAAGCCCCTACCTTTCTCTTTATGTTACAAAATGAAAGTCTCTTTGCACGCCATGGAAAAATACACAATTCCCAGGCTTTTAAAATACTATATCCCACATAGTAGTATTTATTGATTTATTACAATATAACACAATTTCCACTTCACGGAGTGGACATTCATTACTATCTAGCCTTCAAGTTAATTTCAGTGAGATTATTAGGTCAGTTTTAACGTTTTGCACAAAATGTAAGCCCATATCCATTATTGGATGTCATTGATGTATCTAAAGGTATAATCTGGCCATTGAATGGGAAAAGAGGTATGCTTTTCATCCCCTGTCAGTACTATTTAACTACAGTATTTTTCACTTCCATAGTAATTTAACTGTATATGTTTTACTTGATGTTTCTACTATGATTTTTTTAAAATTGAGCATCATACTATGTCTGCCATCAAATTCCATCCAAAAATCTATCTCTGCCAGACTCCAATGGATACAATTATTTTCCTAGAAAAAATGTGAACCTGGAATATGTCCACTTTGCTTCTGTTTGAACTAATCTAAGCTTTTACAATTTTGAAGTTCTCCATGGATATTCTCGGGCATGTCAGAGATCTTTTACCTTTGTTCATCAGTATATGTTGCTGTGAATTAGTTCTGGTTTGTTAAGCACTTTAAAGAAAGGGAAAACTTTAATTTCTACAGGGTTAAGAAAGGGAATCTTATAGAAGAAAATATGCTTTACTGTTATCCATGAATTTAATCATTATCTTTTAAATATTTATTATTTATACTAAGTGAATTTAACAATATATGTGATCAATAATGAACTTTTTAAGTACAGAAAGATGTGTGGAGAACATGTACTGAACGTTTTATGACTATTTGACCAATGTGAAACTATCCCTGGCTAAAGAAATTTCATTTTCTGGCTCCTAAATCTTGAAATAAAGAATGTTTAACATAAAAACATCTTTATAATTGGCTCTAATATAGGCAGAAGGAGACCGAACACACAATTAATACAAAATCTCAATTTAGGAATGATTTCAGAAATTTCTGGAAAAACAAGTGATTTCACAAGAAAAGTAATAGTTGTAGAGTATCTTGGTTTGATTTCTCTGACCTTTATTTGCAAAGGAAAGAAGTTATGAATGACTGTTGAAAGACGGTAAAGTCCTATCTGATCCAAAAAAAAAAAAAAGCCTAAGCTTCCTGAAACACTATTTTTTACAATACAGTCTTAGGCCACCATTCAGTATGGTGTTAAAATAACAATCTGAACTCTTTTATTTAACGAATATTCACAAATAATAGATTTTCCTGTGACCTCACCAAGCTCTCCAGTGTCAAGGCTACCTCCTTAAGAAAGGAGGTAGAATTAAAGCCCAAGCATGCCTTCCAATTATATCTCACTTTGGCTTTCCTGTGTCCAAGGAAATACATTTCTGTCTCTTGTACCCTGCTTTGAGTGGCATTAATTTCTATTGATTGATTATTCCATTTCTAATTATTTCCATAAATGATACAGGGAAAAACATTAAATATATTTTATCTTCTAATTTGTGTCCATAAGATATTTTGAGTAATCCACCTATTTGTTATTTGTGTTAAAATTTGACAGGTCAATTTGCCCAAATAAGGGTAACATGGATGCCTCAGGATCTGAAAATAATATCAAATGAAAAATGATTTAAGAGTTGGAAAAGGCATTTAATCAAAAATCATGTGACATAAAAACAATGAATTTTTATCATCTGGAATCTTAAATTCCTACTTCCAGCTCTACTCTCTAGAGCCAAACCTGGCTAGTTCAAATCAGACAGGTTTAATTTTTCCCATATTGTAGAAGAGATACTCACATGCCTAAGAAGTTCAGTAAAAGGCTGATGCAAAATAAAATCTTACCACATGGTGAGGGACATGAATATATCCTGATAAATTGTGGGAAGAAGGCAGAGGTTAAGCAAACAGTAAAATAATGACCCCCGTCTGCTCATATTACCTGTGTAACTTGGAAGAGAAAAGTTATCAAATGCTTTACAGAACATTGTCTTCAATATCCTATTCAAAATCAGTGCTCCAACTTGTCTTAGTAATAGAATATCTATTCCCATTTCCCAAACCTACGTTATAGAAAGGCAACAGGGCTCCATGCACTTAAACACAGCTGTACAATAATACTTATTGGTTTACTATTCAGTATTAGCCACCTGAATAATATTTGGGATTTCTTAGAAGCTCTATTTGGTTTTAGTATATATTACACTAAAGATACAGAGTTAAAATGTTGTATTCTAAAGTCATTTGAAATAATTATCTTTTGTGCATGTATGTTTAGGTTCCCAATATGATATGTGGTTGGATTAATTTATTTTAATTAGTTTTCAATTACAGGAAATTGCTTTTGTAATTAATTTGTTTTTTTTAATTGAAATACATCTGACATACATTGTTTAAGATGTACTACATGTTAAATATGTATTGTAATATGACTGACATTGTAGTGATAATTAGTAGCTCTTTCATGTCACATAAGTATTTCTTTAGTTGGAATAATTAAGATAAGTTTGATGATTATAATACAGTATTGTTGTCTATATTGACTATACTGTGCACTAGATCTCTAGGGCTTATCTACTACTTGTTGCAAGTTTGTACCTTTCAACAACATCTATCCTATTCCTCTCACCTCCATTCTTAGCCCCATACCCTGGTAACCACCATTTCACTCTCTGTTTTTACAAGTTTGGCTTTTGTAGATTCCACATATAAGTGATATCATATGGTATTTATCTTTGTCTGACTTGTTTCACTTAGCATAACATTCTCAGTCTATCCATGTCACACATGGCAGAATATTCTTATTTCTCATGTATGAATAATATTATATATATATATATATATATATATATATATATATATATATATATATATATATATATATAAACAACATCTTCTTTATTCATTCTTGCATTGATGGACACATAGGTAGTTTCGGTATCTTGGCTATTGTGAATACTGCTGCAGTAACATGGGAATGCATATACATCTTCAATGTCATGTTTTAATTTGGGTATTTACCCAGGAGTGGAATTGCTGGATCATATGGTAGATTTATTTAATTTTTGGATAAACCTCCATATTGTTTTCCATAGTGGTTGAACCACTTTATATTCTCATCAACAGTGCAGAAGGGTTTCCTTTTCTCTCTATCCTTGCCAACATTTCTTATCTCTTGTCAATTTGCTGATAACCATTCTAACAAGTGTGAGGTGATATCTTATCGTGGTTTTGATTTGCATTTCCCTGATGATTAGTGATGCTGAGCATACTTTCATGTACCTGTAGGTCATTTGGATGTCTTCTTTGGAAAATGCCTATTTAGTTCTTCAGGGCATTAAAAATGTTTTTGTTGTTATAGAGGTGTATGAGTTCTTTTTATATTTTGGATATTAATCCCTTATTCGATATACAGTTTACAAACATTTTCTTCCATTCTGTATGTTGCCTTTTCATTTTATTAATTGTCTCTTTTGCTGTGCAGAAGTTTTTGGTTTTATATAGTCCCATTTGTTGAATTTTGCTTTTGTTTGTGTTTTTGGTGTCATATCCAAAAACTCATTGCCAAGATCAATTATTTTCTTCTAGGAGTTTTGTGGTATCAGGTCTTACATTTAAGTTTTTGAAATTTCAAGTTAATTTTTGTGAGTGATGTAATAATACAGGGATCCAATTTTATTTTTCTGCATGTGTTTATCCAGTTTTCCCAGCACCATTTGAGGAAGAGACTATCCATTCCACAATGGGTGTTCTTGGTTCTCTTGTCATATATGAGTTGACTGTATATATGGGGGTTTAATTCACAAATAATAGATTTTCCTGTGACCTCACCAACTCTGTTCTGTTTATTTGTCTATGTGTCTATTTTTATGTCAGCATCATACTGTTATAATCACTATAGCTTTATAGTATAGTTTAAAATCAGAAAGTGTGATACCATAATTTGGTTTTTAAATATGTAAAATTATACCATTCCAAAGGCAAAACTATAACATGATAAATATTTAGAAAAAAACACACCATATTCTCTCCAATCTATGCCTTTCACTCTTTAAAAGAAACAATTTGTATTATAATTGTGGTTATTTCAGTGTTCATTTTTTTTTCAAATATATATTTGCATATTTTCCTTCATTTCTTTCATAAAATGCAGCTAATATGTGTACATACACATACAAACTCTCTTGCACTTTTTCCTTGTCTTCTTAAGAATATTTGCATGAAGGTATGACTCCATACCAATGTATAAAAATTTTCCCCATCCATTTTTATGGATTCTTTATATTCCATTGAGCAGGTATACCAAAACTTATTAATTCAAGCCCTTCCATTAATTTGGGGTTGTCTTAAAATTTTAATAGCATAAATAACACCAAAATGAACACATTTGTGTATAAGTCATTCTTGGAGAAGAGATTAGTATTATCTTTTACAGCTTAAAATTTTTAATTTATTTTAGGTTTGAGAAGAGAAAATAAAATTTATATATTTGAGGTCAGTCTGTACAGACAAAAATGGTTAACAGGCTGATTTTATCTCTTGCAGCCTAGGTTAAGTTGAAGGTCCAATATTTAGGTGGACACTGTGATAATGCTTTTCTTGCATTAGACTTGTCTCCATTGTTACACTATAGTATTCATATATTGAGTAGAAGTACCCATATAATATTCATATACTGAGTACAAGTACCATAGAATAACTAGTCCAATGATAGAAGTTATACAGTGTTCAATTACCAAAGACCCTCCAAAAGTAAGCATTAAATGCCCTAACATAAGAAGAATGAGATCATGTTGTTGAGTACAGAAATTCCCTATGCACTAAATCACTTACAAGATTATATTTAGTGAATTCTTGATTTTATAAAAGGAAGTTTTCAAGAAAAGATGAAGAAACTGTTACACAAATATATATCTCATTATAAAAAGCAGAATGGGTAGATTCTTAGAATTGAAATTGCTAGGTGAGAGGGTAAATGTATATATTGTTGATATCATCAAAGGAATATAACATTTTTCATTTTATTGGGAAAAATGCCTATTTTCCCATAGTCTTGTCGTTACAGTATATTCTCAAACTTGGATTTTGCCAGTCAGATAGGTAATTAAATTTAATATTTATATGAGTTTAATATTTTTAAATTCTATATTCAGTTCTAAATATATACTTAATTTACATAATCTCATTTTCTTTATTGATATTACAGATTATAAGTGTATGACATAACATCTGTATTATTTCACTGTTTACTATTTAATCACTCATCCATCTGGAATTTATCCTTTATACAATACCATACAGGTTCAATTCTATACTCATCTGAATATCTATTAAATAATTTATTTAAAAAGTTAACCTTCTTTCATTGTAATGTGATGTCAAGTTTATGAGCTAGCAAATTTTACTATCTTCTGTGTATATTCCTGGTATTTTAAATTTTGATATGTTGCTCTTATATCTGTGCATTAATACCACACACAATTAATTATAGAGGCTATACATTTAAATAGCTGGAAGAACAACCCCTAATATTGCTTTTCTACCTTTTCTTTGTCTAGTTATTTTGCTTATTCATGTTTTCCAAATGAACACCATAATCAAGTTAGCTGCCTCCATGAAAAGCAATTGTTGGAAATTTTATTTTATATGAATTTAATTAAATCTATAAATTAATTTATGGAAAATTGACAGTTTATGAAGTTACAACTTCCTATTCAAGAGCATAGACATTTCTTTCTGCTTAATAATATATACTCTGTGCATTCCAGTTTTGCACATTACTGTTTAGGTTTGTACTGAGGCACTTTTCTGTAACTGGTTTTTGTTGTTAACTCAAATTGAATCTTCTCTCTCATTATATCCTGTATTTACTCTTTTACTTGTATTGTCACTTTTCTGTTAGTTATTGTGTTGATATTGGTTTTATCCTAATATTCAATCATATACTCTGATGATGAATGTGGTTTTATTTCCTTTCTAACTATTTAGATTAACACTGAATTTTCTTACCTAATTGCATTAGTTAATACCTCGAAAACTGAGTAAAACTGTACTAGTCATAGTGAACATCTTTGTCTTATTCTTTAGTGAGGTAAGGGTTTTGTTTCTGGCACTTGAAAAACAAGTATTTTCCTTTTCTCTTGACAAAAATAGTAATTACATTTTTATTGACAGATGTTGGAGGAGGCAAAGCAAAAGGCTTTATTAAAGAAACCAGTGAGCTTTACCCAAGGAATTTTATTATATACAGGAATTTATCTCTCCCTATCAGAATCCATTTCAAATGGCAGAACAAATATAAAAATATTAAATCCACAATAGTTCTAGAAGTAAAAATCAGAACCCATTAGTTCTTGCTTTTAGCAGTATTTCATTTCTGTTAAGTTCTACAGCAAATTGGATCAGAAGGTGTTCAAATCCAAAGACCTATAAAATCCACCACTCAACACCAATAGGAAAATAAGTCCATCAAAAAATATACTCAGTATAATTCCTCATTATTAGCAAAATATATGTGGGAGAGTTGAGAGCTGGGCGATGGAATGAGCCTTGGATTTTCATTCCCAAATAATTGACTAAAGAACAATGAAACAACTCTGATATAATGAACGTGAGAGTAGGATTAAAAAGTAGTTCCCCTTCTTTAAACAAAAGGGAGAGAGAATTCGATGGAAGTACCTGTTCAAATGTGAGTCCTTTAAACTCTCATGTAGAATCATGGAAATCATTTTATTTCTTATCAGAATTGTCTCCATACTCAGGAAAATATCCCTCCTTTAAGGAAACTAACTAGAGTGATATCCCTCTAGATATCAGTGCTGATCAAGCAAAGGTCTGGATTACAATAAGAAAAACATATATCTGAGGTAGCATAACTATCAAAGAAACAAAGTATCATACTTATCAAAGACATGAGCAATACTCAAAATATCTTTTAGAGAAAAGAATTTTTGAAAAATACATACAGTATTATTATCTATATTGTATTATAAACAGAAAAACAGAAATAGATAAGTAAGCATTTATTTTGGAAAGAGGCAAGTAGAGGTTTCAGATGATAAAGACAATTTTTTTTTTGATGTGGACCATTTTTAAGTCTTTTATTGAATTTGTTACAACATTGCTTCTGTTTTGTGAGTGTTTTTGTTTTTTTCTGGCCACGAGGCATGTGGTATCTTAGCTCCCTGACAGGGGATTGAACCCACATCCCCTGCATTGGAAGGCAACGTCTTAATCACTGGACTGCCAGGGAAGTCCTAATAAAGACAAAAATGAAAAAAAAAATCTATATGTAGTGTGAATAACAGAATGCACAATCCAGAAAAAGAATTAGAAAGTCAGAAGGTAGTCAAGACTTATTTCTCTAACGTACCACAGAAACAAATAAACACACAATATAGGAGAAATAATTATGGTAGAAAATAAATTCAGAGTTCTTCATATATACTTGGTAGGAAATACAGCAAAATATGTCAGACATAGAGGAAAGTAATATTTAATGTAATAGAATGTCAAAAAACATTCATTTTTTTGAACTTTTTACAACAATCAAGTGGTCTAATGTTCCAGTAAAAATTTTACAATGTAAGCTTATACCCCTGTGGTACTTGAATGGTATCAAAAGTAGGTTATGCTGCTTCCTGACACTGTAGATATAATCCTTCTAGAAAAGGAACATTAGCCTCTCAAACTCCTACATTACAAAGAGCTTAACAAAAGAGTTTGTTATATATGGGATACTGCTTAAAAATAATTTTTTAAATGAATAAATGCTAAAGATTTTTAAAATCTTAGAAATAGTATCTCAATAAATTTCCATGTATGTTGTAGTTCACACTACTTCTGATGTTTCATTTTTTGTTGTTATTTATCACTATATGAAACATGCCCTCATCCTTTAGCACAGCCTAAGGTTTTCTCTGGAAAAAAAGTGTTACAAGCAGCTTCTTCACAAACAGGAAAAATATTGCACATTTGTGATTGATATTCTTAAAAAGGTATGTATTAGTGTGCTATATAGTACTAAAAATGTACCTTTATTACTAAATTAAGATGATTATTCTGTCAGTAATATTTATTGGGCCCTGAATTTTGAAGTTTTTGCTTATCTATGATTCATAAAGATAATTTAGAAATATATGAATTAATTGTAAAAAAAAATCATTTGATCTTTCCTACTTCTGAAACCATAATATTTTAGACATCTTTAAAGCATGATAAGGAAATAATTTATAACTAACTGTAAAAAGAATCATAATGACAATTACTTCTCTTAAACAGCCACATCACTAGTAATAAAAATACAATATATCCTACATTTAATAAGTATGTACTGAAGCTACTACTCTTAGCTTATTTATTGCTTTTATTATTTGATAAATATATCCATTACTATTGCTTAAGTTCATTTATCATTTTAGTAGAGAAAAATGTGCCAGTCTACCCAATTTCTAAGGAACTAGAAATCATGAAGTGTGATATAAATACATTGATTATCATCAAAAACAGTAACAAGTTGTTCACCATCTAAATTATCATTTTTTCTTAATTTGTACAAATAATTTTATAATTTTTGCATTCTTCTTTTCCCAAGACTAAATAAATTTTATTATCATTGTATCATTACATGATGAAGCAAAAAAAAAAAAAAGAGGAGGGGTAGGTCAATGTAACTCATTTTTTCTCATTTTAAAGGCAGGATTATTGTGATTTAATGTACCTAAAGTAAATTTCATCCTTTAAAGATGTACATTTCTATGAACATGTAGATACTTTTCTCTTACTAAGAAAAGTAAGATATATCACAAAAACTTAAAAGGCCCAAAAGACAAAACTACCTCAACTTCCTACCCTCAATCCCCACAGCACATGCTCTTGTGTTTTCTTTATTACTTATTGAACAGGAGGGGACGTCTGTCTTCTTACCAAACACTTTCCTGTCTTCCCCTCCACTTCCACTCCTTGGCTCTGGATCCCATTGTACCTGACATCTCAACAAAGTTATGCCATTATTTTTTCTTTCTTTTCTTTGGTATTGCTACCTTTTCCTACTCTACCATTTCTATTAGCATGTATACAGGCATACCTTGTTTTCTTGTGCTTCGGTTTATTGCCCTTTGCAGATATTGCATTTTTTACAAATTGAAGATTTGTGGCAAGCCTCCATCAAGCAAGTCTATTGGCACCATTTTTCAACAGTATTTGCTCACTTTGAGTCTCTGCATCACATTTTGGTAATTCTTGCAATATTTCAAAATGTTTTATTATTTGTTATGGTGATCTGTGAATAGTGATCTTTGACGTTACTCTTGTAATTGTTTTGAGGTGCCACAAACCACACCTATATGACAGCAAATTTAATCAGTAAATGTGTGTGTTCTGACTGCTCCACTGATGGGCCATTCTCCATCTCTCCCTCTCCTTGGGCCTCCCTATCCCTTGAGACACAACAATACTGAAATTAGGTCAGTAAATAACCCTTCAATGGCCTCTAGGTTTTCAAGTGAAAGGAAGAGTTACATGTCTCTTACTTTAAATCAAACTCTAGAAATGATGCAGCTGAGTGAGGAAGGCAACTTAAAAGCAGATAGACTGAAAACTAGGCCTCTTGTGCTGCCAGTTAACCAACTTGTGAATGCAAAGGGAAAGTTCTTGGAAGAAAGTACAAATGCTACTCCAGTGAACACAAGAATGATAGAAAGCAAAACAGCCTTATTGTTGATATGGAAAAAGTTTTAGTGGTCTGCATCAAAAAATCACACCAGTCACAATATTCCCTTAAGCTAAAGACTAATCCAGAGGAAGGCCCTAAATCTCTTCAATTCCATGAAGGTTGAGAGAGGTGAGGAAGCTGTAGAAGGAAGGTTTGAAGCTAGCAGAGATTGGTTCATGAGGCTTAAGGAAATAAGTTGTCTCCATTAATGTTAAGTGCATGCAAGATGAAGCAGCAAGTGCTGATTTAGAAGCTGCAGCAAGTTATCAAGAAGATCTAGCTGAGGTCCTTAATGAAGGTGGCTACCCTAAACAACAGATTTTCAATGTAGATGAAACAACCTTATACTGGAAGAAGATGCCTTCTAGGACTTTCATAGCTAAAGGGGAGAAGTCAATGCCTGGTTTCAAAGGACAGGCTATCTAGTTAGGGCCTAAGGCAGCTGGCAACTTGAAGTTGAAGCCAATAATTTACCATTCTGAAAATCCTAGGGTCCTTAAGATTTATGCTCAATCTACTCTGCCTGTGCTCTATGAATAGAATACCAAAGCTTGGATGACAGCACATCTGTTTATAGCATGGTTTGCTGAATATTTTAAGCCCAACTTTGAAACCTATTGCTCAGAAAAAGATTCTTTTCAAAATACTACTGTTCATTGACAATGCATCTAGTCACCGAAGAGCTCTGATGGAGATATACAATGAGATTCATGTTGTTTTCATGCCTGCTAACACAACATCTATTTTGTAGCCAATGGATCAAAGAGAAGTTTTGACTTTCAAGTCCTATTTAAGAAATACACTTCATAAAGCTATAGCTGACATAGATAGTGATTCTTTTCATGGACATGGGCAAAATAACTTGAAAACCTTCTGGAAAAAATTCACCAAATTCTAGATGCCATTAAGAACATTTGTGATTTATGAGAAAAGGTCAAAATATCAACATGGGTTTGAAAGAAGTTGATCCCAACCCTAATGGGTGACTTTGAAAGTAGCAGGAGAACTGGAATTAGAAGTAGAGCCTGAAGATGTGACTGAATTGCTGTAATCTCAGGATAAATCTTTAACAGATAAGGAGTTGCTTCTTATGGATGAGCAATGATAGTGTTTTCCTGAGGTGGAATCTCCTCCTGGTGAAGATGCTCTGAAGATTGTTCAAATGACAGCAAAAGATTTAGAATATTAGATAAATTTACTTGATAAAGCAGTGGCAGGGTTTGAGAGGATTGACTCCAATTTTGAAAGAAGTCTACTGTCAGGTAAAATGCTGTCAAACAATATTGCATGCTATAGAGAAATTGTTCATAAAAGGAAGAGTCAGTTGATGTGGGAAACTTCATTGTTGTCTTATTTTAAGGAATGCCACAGCCATCCCAACCTTCAACAACCACCACCCTGGTCAGTTGGTAGCCATCAACGTCAAGGCAAGACCCTCCATAGTAAAAAGATTACAACTTGTTGAAGGCTCAGGTTATGTTTAGCATTTCTTAGCAATAAAGTATTTTTCAATTAAGGTGTGTACATTGTCTTTTTAGACATAATGCTACTGCAACTTAAGAGATTATTGTGTAAAAATAACTTTTATAAGAACTGGGAATTTTTTTTTAATTTAGGACTCACTTTATTGTGCTATTTTCTTTATTGTGGTGGTCTGGAACCAAACCACAATACCTCAGATGTATGCCTGTACATGTTCCATTCTCTTTGATCTAAAGACAAGCAATCACGGACTCTAAACCACAGAACCACATATACATCTTTAGCTCAAATCTAACTTGCTGAAAGCATTGTTTCCATTTAGGGTTCTGACTGCTGACTGCCTAACCTCCCATTGAGTAGTTCCTCACCTCCTCTCAATTTTTCCCCATCTCTCCAATGAAAATATCTACATCCCTTCCTTCAAATAATTGCTCCCCCTTTCAATCCTTCCTTCCCTTCTTCCCTTATATAGCACTAGAGTCTCTCACTTCTCCTACAAATGTTTTGTCTGAACTTTCTATCTGATAGATTTCTTCTCCATGTTCTTATTTTGTAAATTGAGATTCTCATCTCACCCAAAATAGTTCAATGATGACAGAATGCCCAGATATTATGTACAGCATCTGGCAGAGTGTAGATGAGAAATATTTGTTGAAAGAGTAAAAGAAAAAAGAAGGAAGGCAGGTAGACAGACAGGTGAAGGAGAGGAAGAATTAATGAAGCTAATTTCCTAAATTTCCCATCAAAAGATAAAGTTTATTTCCTTTTATTTAAGAAAAAGTAAGTCTCTTTTTCTATTAATTACTGTGACCGAATGTGCATATTGTCATTGCATTGAACCAAGCACTAGTTAAGACAAAAGATTTTGTTTCCTAACATTGACAAATGGAAAATTTTAACTATTAGTGGCATATTTACTAAAGTCAGACATACAGAGTTCACAAGTTGTGTATTTTCACAAGGAAGGACACCCATCTAGCTAACAGTAGATGGAGAAATTGGTAATAATTAGCATACCAGATTCTTCTCATATGAACCCTCCTGTGAACTAAACCTCATTCTCTCTAAAATAATTACTCCTACCAAAAAAAATCCTTTAAATTTATATAAGTGTACTCATGCTTTATGTGTTCTTTTTCCTGTAGCTTCTTTGGCCAACATTTAATTGGCTATAGTGGTGAGATAGATCTATGTTACTGTGTTTTGATAATTTGGCTTATGAATTGGCAGTTACCTAAGTGAAAAATTGGTGCAGAGTATCAGACTCACAATGATGCATTTCCTTCTTTTAGGACTTAGTCCATCAAATCTACTATAGCTTTGTATCTCTCTGATGCCCACAAATAATATTCTTCTAATTTAATGAACTTACCTATTTTTTCCAGCTGTTGAATTAATCTGTTACAAGCTATTACAGTATTGTAAAAAGCAGAAAATACCTAAATCCATTTTTACCTCCACAATTTTGCTATGTATCTTCCTCCCTGAAATGTTTCTTATGCAAGTCTTCAACTGCTTTCTGAAGTGACATCATTCAGTATGAATAAAGGAAAGGCTGGTGTCAGATTTAATATAAAAGACATTCTTAGAAATAATACAGTGATGTATTCTTTCCCTTTGAGAAAGAAAAGCACAGCTCATACCAAAGAGGAGTCAAACTTGCAGTAGGTTTAAGTCTAGAAAACACAATATATCAGAGGCAACTTGCCCAGTGAAATGTTGTGAGTTTTATCATTGTCATAAATATTTCTAAGAAACACTGAAGGATTTGAACCAAAGAGGATAAGCTCTCTCTATTTATAATAGTAATATGATAAAGTTAAAGAGGATATTGTATTGAAAACCTGGCTTTGCTCCAGTCATTGGAAAAAGAAGTTGCAGACAGAAATACAGAATGACTGAGAGAACCCCCACGAATATGATTGTTTTCTTTTTACTTTTATTGAGCATGCCACTCACTCTTATAAGGATTTTACTTGTATTAACACCTTTGCATGCATTAACCTTCTACTGTAGTTGTCCCCATTTTGCAGATAGAAAAAAATGGCACAGAGACAGACAAAGTCAGAGCTGGGGTTAAAACCAATTTCTGGGATTGTAACAGCTCTGACATACTAAAGCTGGCATTGCATTGAGACAAAATTCAACCAGTAAACTGACCCTTTGAGAGCAGATCTAACAAATGAAGTAATGAAACTAGAAAAGTAATGAGCCAGTGGGGCCATAACACCAACATACACACACCTCCAGTAATATCAATCCTAAGGGAGAATTCAGGAAGCATGAAGATTATGTACTTTGTCATCAAGTGGAAAAGGGGTTCCACTTATTTTCTGAATTTAATGAATATCTTTATTTACTAGCTCTTCAGTGCCAAGTTATAGACTACTAAATTCAGTTGAAACATTTGAAAGGCTAGAAGGAAATAAAATAATATTTCTTGGTTTATGTTGCATTAAACTCCCTTCCCCAACAGTTATCAACTTGCAAGTCAAGTTCAAAGTAATTCTTTCTCAAAATGTCTCCCCTCCTTGCATTGGCCTCCATAGAACTCGCTCTATAAAAATCTATGTCTACAGATTTTTTGTTTCCATTTTAATGTTAATTCCAATCTTATAAAATACATTCAAATAAATAAAAGGTATGGCTGGTAACTTTCAGGCACATACCAACTATGAAATTTTAAAAATTATTGGCACTTATATGCCTGTAAGAAAAAAAAGGAAGAAAAATTAGAGTTAGCAATTACAGTTCCTTTCACCCTCATAGATTTTAGATAACTGCTTCTACTCCTCTACAATTCCCCTCATTTCTATAAATTTCCATGGCTTTCATCTTCTTGGGGATTCACCCAGACCATTTATATATATGTTATTACTATAAATATATATAAATGTGTTAATAAAGAGTAACTTAATGAATTCATATATAAATAATGTTAATTAAAATACATAGTAGTCTTCTATTAATTTATAAACTTCATATGAATAATATATTGTTGATATCCTTCTGGAACATGGGGTTTTTTTTGGTATTTTAATGTCAAGATGTGTAGGTTTTATTTTTTTAAAGGAATCTCATTATCTTTATTTTTTAAATGTTTATATTGGAGTATCATTGATTAACAATGTTGTGTTAGTTTCAGGTGTACAGCAAAGTGATTCAGTTATACATGTATCAGTTCTTTTTCAAATTCCTTTCCCATTTAGGTTATTACAGAATATTGAGCAGAGTTCCCTGTGCTATACAGTAGGTCCTTGTTAGTTATCTATTTTAAATATACCAGTGTGTACGTGTCAATCTCAAACTCCCTATCTATCCCTCCCCCCACCCCTCCCTCCCTGGTAACCAAAAGTTCATGCTGTCAGTCTGTTTCTGTTTTGTAAATAAGTTCATTTGTATCATTATTTTAAGATTCCACATATAAGCGATATCATATTATATTTGACTTTGTCTGACTTACTTCATTTAGTATGATAATCTACAGGTCCATCTATGTTGCTGCAAATGGCATTATTTCATTCTTATTTTATGGCTGGGTAATATACCATTGTATATATGTACCACTTCATCTTTATCCATTCCTCTTTTGGTGGACATTTAGGTTGCTTCCATGTCTTGAATATTGTGGACAGTGCTGCCATGAACATTGGGTGCATGTAACATTTCAAATCATGTTTTTCTCCAGACATATGCCCAGGAGTGGGATTGCTGGATCATATGGTAGCTCTATTTTTAGTTTCTTAAGGAACCTCCATACTGTTCTCCATAGTGGCTGTACCAATTTACATTCCCACCAAAAGTGTAGAGGGTTCCCTTTTCTTCACACCCTCTCCAGCATATATTGTTTGCAGATTTTTTGATGATGGCCATTCTGACTGGTGTAAAGTGATATCTCATTGTAGTTTGCTTTGCTTTTTTTTTTCTTTTTTTTCTTTTTTTTTTTTTGCGGTACGCGGGCCTCTCACTGCTGTGACCTCTCCCGTTGCAGAGCACAGGCTCTGGACACGCAGGCTCAGTGGCCATGGCTCACGGGTCCAGCCACTCCGTGGCATGTGGGATCTTCCCGGACCGGGGCATGAACCCGTGTCCCCTGCATCGACAGGTGGACTCTCAACCACTGCGCCACCAGGGAAGCCCTGCCTTTTTCTAATACTAGCAATGTTGAGAAACTTTCATGTGACTCTTGGACATCTGCATGTCTTCTTTGCAGAAATGTCAATTTAGGTCTTCTGCCCATTTTTTAATTGGGTTGTTTGGTTTTTTTTTTGATATTGAGCCACATGAGCTGCTTGTAAATTCTGGAGATTAATCCCTTGTCGGCCACATTGTTTGCAAATATTTTCTCCCATTCTATGGGTTGTCTTTTCATTTTGTTTATGGTTTCCATTGATGTGTAAAAGCTTTTGAGTCTATTTAGGCCCCATTTATTTATTTTTGTTTCCATTACTCTAGGAGATAAGGGAAAATATTACTGAAATTTTTGTCACAAAGCATTCTGCCTATGTTTTCCCCTAAGAGTTTTATAATATCTGGTCCTACATTTAGGTCTTTTATCCATGTTGAGTTGTTTTTTTTTTTTTTTTTAATTTACATGAAGCTGTCCAGTTTTCCCAGCACCACTTATTGAAGAGACTGTCTTTTCTCCATTGTATAGTCTTGCTTTCTTTGTCATAGATTAGGTGACCATAGGTGTGTGGGTTTATCTCTGGACTTTCTATCCTGTTCCATTGATCTATATTTCTGTTTTTGTGACACTACCATACAGTTTTGATGACTGTGGCTTTGTAATATAGTTAGAAATCAGGGAGCCTGATTGCTCCACCTCTGTTTCTCTTTCTCAAGATTGCTTGGGTTATTCAGGATCTTTTGTGTCTCCATACAGATTTTAAGACTTTTTTGTTCTAGCTCTGTGAAAAGTGCCATTGGTAATTTGATAGGGATTACATTGAATCTGCAGATTGCCTTGGGTAATATAGTCATTTTGATAATATTCTTCCAATCCAAGAACATGTAATATCTTTCCATCTGTTTGTGTCACCTTGATTTTTTTCATCAGTGTCTTATAGTTTTTGGACTAAGGTCTTTTGTCTCCTTAGGTAGGTTTATTCTTAGGTATTCTATTCTTTTTGAAATGATGGTAAATGGGATTGTTTCTTTAATTTCTCTTTTCAATCTTTCATTATTAGTATATAGAAATGCAACAGACTTCTGTGTATCCTGCAACTTTACTGATTCATTGATGAGCTCTAGTAGTTTTCTGGTAGCATCTTTAGGATTTTCTATGTATAGTATCATGTCATCTGCAAACAGTGACAGTTTTACTTCTTCTTTTATAATTTGGGTTCATTTATTTGTTTTTTTCTTTTCTTATTGCTGTGGCTAGGACTTCCAAAACTATGTTGCATAAAAGTGGCAAGAGTGGACATCCTTGTCTTGTTCCTGATCTTAGAGGAAATGATTACAGCTTTTCACCATTGATTATGATTTTAGCTCTAGGTTTGTCATATATGGCCTTTATTATGTTGAGGTGTGTTCCCTCTAGGCCCACTTTCTGGAGAGTTTTTATTATAAATTGTTGAATTTTGTCAAAAGCTTTTTCTACATCTATTGAGATGATAATGTGGTTTTTATTTTTCAATTTATTGATGTGATGTATCACACTGATTGATTTGTGGATATTGAAAAATCATTGCATCCCTGGGATAAATCCCACTTGCTCATAGTGTATGATCCTTTTAATGTGTTGTTGGATTCGGTTTGCTAGTATTTTGTTGAGGATTTTTCCATCTCTTTTCATCAGTGATATTGGCCTATAATTTTATCTTTTGTGGTACTTTTGTCTGTTTTTGGTATCAAGGTGATTGTGCCCTCACAGAATTAGTTTAGAAGTGTTCCTTCATCTGCAATTTTTGGGAATAGTTTGAGAAGGATAGGTGTTAGTTCTTCTCTAAATGTTTGATAGAATTTGCCAGTGAAGCTATTTGATACTGGACTTTTGTTTGTTGGAAGTTTTAAAATCAGTTTCAATTTCAGTACTTCTGATCAATCTGTTCATATTTTCCATTTCTCACTGTTCAGTCTTGGAAGGTTGTATGTTTCTAAGAATTTGTCCATTTCTTCTAGGTTGTCCACTTTATTGCCATACAGCTCCTTGTAGTAGTCTCTTATGATCCTTTGTATTTCTGTGGTGTCCATTGTAACTTCTTTTTCATTTCTAATTTTATTGACTTGAGCTCTCTCCCTTTTTTTTTCTTGAATCTGGCTCAAGGTTTATCAATTTTGTTTATGTGTTCAAAGAACTAGCTTTTAGTTTCATTGATCTTTTCTGTTATTTTCTTCATCTCTATCTCATTTATTTCTGCTCTGGTCTTTATGATTTCTTTCCTCCTACTAACTTTGGGTTTTGTTTGTTCTTCTTTCTCTAATTGCTTTAGGTGTAAGTTTAGGTTGTTTGAGATTTTTCTTATTTCCTGAGTTAAGATTGTATTGCTATAAACTTCCCTCTTAGGACTACTTTTGCTCCCTCACATAGGATTTGAGATCATTGTGCTTTCATTGTCATTTGTCTCTAGGTATTATTTTAATTTCCTCTTTGATTTTTTCAGTGATCCACTGGTTGTTTAGTAGCATATTGTTTAGCCTCCTCGTGTTTGTGTTTTTACAGATTTTTTCTTGAAGTTTATTTCTAATCTCATAGCATTGTGGTTGGAAAAGATAAGCTTGGCATGATTTCAATTTTCTTAAATTTACCGAGGTTTGCTTTGTGGCCCAGCATGTGATCAAACCTGGAAGATATTCCATGGGCACTTGAGAATAATGTGTATTCTGCTGCTTTTGGATGGAATGCTCTATAAATATCAATGAAGTCTACCTGGTCTAATGTGTTATTTAAGGCCTGTGTTTCCTTGGTTGTCTTCTGTCTGGATGGTCTGTCCATTGATGAAAGTGGGTTATTAAAGTGCCCCACTATTATTGTGTTAGCATCAATTTCTCTTTATGGCTGTTAGTATTTGCCTTATATATTGAGGTGCTCCTATATTGGGTGAGCATATATTTACAATTGTTATATCTTCTTGGATGGATCACTTGATTATTATGTAGTGTCCTTCTTTGTCTCTTGTAAAAGACTTTATTTTAAAGCCTAGTTTGTCTGATATGATTATTGCTACTCCAGCTTTCTTTTGATTTCCATTTGCATAGAATACATTTTTCCATTCCCTCACTTTCAGTCTGTATGTGTCCTTAGATCTAAAGTGGTCTCTTGTAGACAGCATATATATGGGTCTTGTTTTTGTATCCATTCAGCCAGTCTATGTCTTTTGGTTGGAACATTTAATCCATTTACATTTAAGGTAATTATCAATATGTATATTCTTATTGCCATTTTGTTAAATGTTTTGGATTTGTTTTTGGAGGTCTTTATTCCCCTTCCTCTTTTGTTCTCTTCTCTTGTGATTTGATGACTAACTTTATGCTGTGTTTGGATTCCTTTTCCTTTTGTGTGTGTATCTATTGTAGAATTTCAGTTTGCAGTTACCATGAGGTTTTGATATAGCAGTCTATGTATAAACAAGGTTGTTTTATGTTGCTGGTCTTTTAATTTCAAATGCATTTGCAATACTTTCTATTTGTGCTCTCCTCTTGTCACAATTGCTGGTTTTGATATCATATTTATGTGTGGATGATTTCCTACCTTTACTGTATGTTTGCCTTTACTGGTGAACTTTTCCATTAATAATTTTCTTGTTTCTAGTTGTGGCCTTTTACTTTCCACTTAGAGAAGTTCCTTTAGCGTTTGTTGCAAAGCTGGTCTGGTGGTGCTGAATTCTCTTAGCTTTTGCTCATCTGTAAACCTTTTGATTTCTCCATTGAATCTGAATGAGAACCTTGTTGGGTACAATATTCTTGGTTGTAGGTTATTCTCTTTCATCATTTAAAAAATATTGTGTCACTCCCTTCTGGCCTGCAGTTTCTGCTGAGAAATCAGCTGATAACCTTATGTGAAATCCCTTGTATGTTATTTGTTGCTTTTCCCTCATTGTTTTTAATATTTTTTCTTTATCATTAATTTTTGTCAGTTTGATTACTATGTGTCTCAGTGTGTTCCTCCCTGGGTTTATCTTGCCTGGGACTCTCTGCACTTCCTGGACCTGGGTGACTGTTTCCTTTTCCATGTCAGGGAAATCTTCAGCTATTATCTCTTTCAGTATTTTCTCTGGTCCCTTCTCTCTGTCTTCCCCTCTGGGACCTCTATAGTGCAGATGTTAGTGTGTTTAGTGTTGTCCCAGAGATATCTTTTCATTCATATTTTTTTAATTCTGTTCTGCAGCAGTGATTTCCACCATTCTGTCTTCCAGGTCACTTATCTGTTCTTTTTTTTTTTTGTCGTACGCGGGCCTCTCACTGTTGTGGCCTCTCCCGTTGTGGAGCACAGGCTCTGGACGCACAGGCTTAGCGGCCATGGCTCACGGGCCCAGCCACTCCACAGCATGTAGGATCTTCCCGGACCGGGGCACGAACCCGTGTCCCCTGCATCAGCAGGCAGACTCTCAACCACTGTGCCACCAGGGAAGCCCTTATCTGTTCTTTTGGTTCAGTTATTCTGCTATTGATTCCTTCTAGTGTATTTTTTCATTTCAGTTACTGTATCGCTAATCTCTGTTTGTTCTTTAGTTCTTCTAGGTCTTTGTTAAATATTTCTTGTATCTTCTTGATCTCTGCCTCCATTCTTTTTCCAAGACCTCAGATCATCTTTACTATTACTACTCTGAATTCTTTTGGGGGCAGGTTTTCTATCTCCACTTGACTTAGTTGTTATTCTGGGGTTTTACCTTGTTCCTTCATCAGGGACTTATTTCTCTGCTATCTCATTTTATCTAACTTGCTATGATTGCGGTTTCCATTCCACAGCTGCAGAATTGTAGCTCTTGCTTCTGCTGTCTGCCCCCTGGTGAATAAGGCTGCCTAAGAGGCTTGTGTAGGCTTCCTGGTGGGAGAGTCTGGTACCTGCCCACTGGTGGGTGGAGCTGCATATTGTCTCTCTGGTGGGCAGCGCTGTGCTCAGGAAGACTTTAAGCAGCCTGTCTGATGAGGGGGTCTGTGTTCCTGCCTTGTTTGTTGTTTGACTTGAGGCATCTTAGCACTGGAGCCTACAGCCTGTTTGGTGGGGACAGGTCTTGGGGAGATATTGGTGGCCTCTGGAGGGCTCATGCCAATGAGTACTCCCTAGGACTGCTGCTACCTATGTCTTCATCTCTGCAGTGAGCCACAGCTGCCCCTCACCTCTGCAGGAGACCCTCCAATACTAGCATGTAGGTCTGGTGCAGTCTCTTATGAGGTCACTGTTTTTTTCCCTAGGTCCTGGTGTGCATGGGACCTTGTGTGTGCCCTCCAAGAGTGGAGTTTCTGTTTCCCCCATTCCTGTGGAATTCCCACTGGCCTTCAAAGCCCGATTCTCTAGGGGCTCCTCTCCCATTGCCAGATGCCCAGGCTGAGGAGTGTGATGTGGATCTCAGAATTTTCACCCCTATGGAAGAACTTCTGTGGTATAATTATTTTCCAGTTTGTGGGTTGCCCACCAGCGGGTATGGGATTTGATTTTACCACAATTGTGTCCCTCCTACCATCTCATTGTGGCTTCTTTATCTTTGGATGTAGGATATCTTTTTATTTTTGGTAGATTCCAGTGCTTTTTTGTCAATGGCTGTTCAGCATTTAGTTGTGATTTTGATATTTTTGTAAGAAAACGTAAGCTCACATCCTTCTACTCTGCCAACTTGTCTCTGTCCGTGAGACTCATATACATGAGCATACTTTGATTTACTTATTTATTTTTCTACAAAAAGATATTGAAGTTTTGGCCATTATTTTAAATATGTGTCTCAATAATTTCATCATATATGGTTCTTCGGAGTCATATGCACATTTCACTATGTACTTATAATTGCAACTGTTCTGCCATAAGGCCTGTGAATTTTCAAGTAAACTCTTTTACCAAGTTATTCTCCAACATACTAAGTGATCTATGAGTGCCCCTGTTTCTTTCTCTGTGTCAATACTTTGTATTAGTGAGACTATTGGCATACTGCAGTACTATATATACATATATATATATATATATATATATATATATACACACACACACACACACACGCATACATCTATTAATGGGTGTGACATGGTTATTTTTTATCTTGCATTTAACAAATTTTGTTTTTGTATGTTTAGTTAGCCATTAAGTTTTCCTATTATATAATTTGCATTTACAAGATATTCTTCACTTGTTCTTCTGTTGGATTTTGAATTGTCATCTATGAACTTCTGTAAATTCTTCATATTGCTGGATAGTAATCTGTTGTCACATTATCAGCTATTTGCACTTCTTTCTATTTGTTGCTAGCTTTTCAGGAGAAGATTTTTTTGGTCAGTTTAAAAAATTCTTAACTCTCTTAATAACATATATTTCTACATTCTGTCTAAATTATTTTGCTATTCATAGTCAAGTATTTAAAGAAAAATATATTTAACATGAGAAGGATATTTAATTATATTTATTTGCCATATGGATAACCAATTATCCTATTATGGTTTATCAAAAAAATATTTTTTCCTACTGAATTGCAATGCCCAATATACTGTATATCACACATACCATCTGCAGTGTACATTTGTTTTTGAGCTACATATTCTTTTCCATGGGTATCACTGCACACCATGACAGTTTTACTATTCTAGCTTTAAAAATCCTACTTATCATTTTATGTTATTTAATTATTCTTGATTATTTATTTATTTATTTATTTATTTTTTGACGGTTCATGGGCCTCTCACTGTTGTGACCTCTCCTATTGCGGAGCACAGGCTCCGGATGCGCAGGTTCAGCGGCCATGGCTCACGGGCCCAGCCACTCTGTGGCATGTGGGATCTTCCTGGACGGGGGCATGAACCCATGTCCCCTGCATTGGCAGGTGGATTCTCAACCACTGCACCACCAGGGAAGCCCCTTGATAATTTATTTTAATAAAAATTTTATTACCACCTTGTCAACTTAAAAATAATGCACTGTTAGAGTTTTAAAAAGACTGGTATTGCATAATGATCTAAAGGACAAACTCCTTTGTAAGTTTCTATCTTTAAGGAGATGATTTCACACATACAAACTTACCTGTGCTTTCTGTCTTGTTTCCAGGTAAGAAAGTTGCTAGATATAAAAGTTTATTATTTGACATGTGTAAAATATATATATATATAATATATATATTATATATTATATATATATAATATATATATACATATATAATGTATATATATATATTATATAATATATAATATATATATATATAAACTCCAACTGAATATTAAAAAAACAAAAGTGTCAAATTTTTCAAAACACAAGCAAAAGATTTGAAGAGATAATTCACAAGAATGATAAACAAATGAACAAAAACCACATAATTGGATTCTCAACATTATTCTTCAGTAACGCAATTTAAATCCACACTAAGGTATTAGTACATATCTTTTATAATAACAAAACACATAATACCCAGAATTTACAAGGATTTAGAGCAACTGGAACTCTCATACAGTCTTGACAGGGATGTAAAAGGGTAAAACCACTTTGAAGAATTGTTTGACAATTTTTGAAAAGAGTAAAACACTGTTATCTTGTGACACAACCATTCCACTCTTAAGTATATAAACAAATGAACTGAAAAGGTATGATTTAACAAAGACTTGTACATGCATTTCTATAGCAGCTTTGGCTGCAACAACCAAAATTTAAAATCACTGAAATACCTATCAAAAGATGAATGGATGAACAAAATATGTATCTGACAATGGGATAATACTGACCAATAAAAAGAAATGAATTACTTTTATACTCGAAGACACTGATAAGTTATATTAGTGAAAGACATAAATACATATTGTATACTTCTGTTTACATAAAATTCTAGTAAGTACAAATTAATCTCTAGTCAAAAGCAGAGCAGTTGTTTTTTTCCAGGCATGGAGGGTGGTAGGATGGTCTACAAAATGTAACATTCTATATGTGATTGTGTCAGAGATTTCAGTGGACATTTGTGAAACTAAAAGAATTACTGAACATAAATTATACTTTGTTGAAATTTATTTTTAAAAGTTAAATATTTTCTACCCCCAAATAAATAATTTTAAAATAAATCCATTACATATAAGTTTTACAAGTCTATTATCACAATATAAGCTTTAATAATGAAAACACATGAAAGATTATAACATCATTACTCTTGAGGAAAAGCAAATAAAAACATGAGATGCCACTTTTCAACTGTTAGTGTCAAAAACACATGCTTTTATATACAGAAAGTCATTTGTTATTTTAAATATACTGTATAATAAAACCAATTTCTGAAATGGCTGAAGCAGTGTAACATTCAATTCCACAAAACCATAATTTACAATAAAAGATATAATTGTTAATATCTTTTTGAGTTTACATTCAATATATTTGAAGAGTTTTACCTAATTTTTATTTTCTGAATTGTCAACATTTAAGGTAAGATTAAATTTATTCTCTACAGGATGAATATTTTCATACTAGAAAATTTGGCTAATCTGAAATATGAGGTAAAAATTAATAAAAATATGACTATGTAAAACTGTCATAATATTAATGAAAACCAAACCTTTCTACAAAAAAGGCCATCTGTGTAACATTCCATACAAAAAATTAAAATTTATTTTTAATTGTCCTTCTAGACACAATGATTTTTTTCAGTATTTCATTGTTTTCAGGATTTTCAGTTATACTTTGTATATGTTTTAATAAGAATAATTTTTAATCTAAAATCTGGCCATTTTAATTTCCCTGCTTTATCAAAAAGATTACATTTTAATATAAAGTTTGGGATTCAATATATAAGTGAGAACATGGGAAACAATAAATTGTGATGTCCCCAAATTGTGTTTTTTCAAATAAACAAACAATAATGCTGTTAAATTCTGAAGTGACCCAGAATTTAAATGGTGCAGAGTGCTTTTTCATTAAGACTGAAATCACTATGATCAATCTAATAACTAATAAGACCAAAGTTAAAATTTTAAGTATTCCATTCCATTTCTAAAATATTTCTTAGAAATTCTAATTCTAAAGATTTGGCTGAAGTAAATTTAAAAAATAAGAAGGAGCTTTAATTAAGATAAAGTGTATTTAATTCCAATATATGATTGCTAGCAGTTCTGCCTGTTGACCTAAACAAAAAGGTAAAATGAGGCAAGTTCAAAATTGTCAAAACAAAAATGTGTTTATTTGGGAATAGCGGAGGAATTGTAATTCAGGACATGCAAATAGCAAGATACAGGTGAGTCAGCTGAGGGTTTGGGGTAGGCTGTAAATATGTGCAGAGAACGTAAAGAGGGGAGAGTTAAATGAGAGTTGGTTGAAATAAAAAACAAATGGAGAACTGCTTTGAAAATTCCCCGAGCAGACAAAATTAGTCCAGTCACACAAACAAAGCTCAATTCAGCTTATTTTCTGAAACCAACTTTATTGGGTCATTTCATGCCTCTGGTAAGCATAAGCAAAGTTTCTCAAGGTTGATATGAGGTAATCCCTGACCAACTGACCAACTCCCTGTCGTTTAAGTAAGTTAAGTAATCAGGTAATTCCTGAACAACTCCCTGTCATTTAAGAAAGTTCCAATCTTATCAATTTTCTGTAAATCAAGCATTTACAGGAAGTCAATCTCTCTGTCCTTAAGTTTTGTTTTCCTGAGGGTACATGTGCAAGACTTTCCATTTTATATTCTCTGGTTCCATTCCTTCACATTTTCCACTTTTGTTCAAGATCTTTTGCGGAAAGCATCTCTGATCACGTATCATTCAGCTGTTAATTTTTGTCAAAGGTATAGTTTTTTATAGGTGGATGGCATTATATGTCCCATGGATCTGAGGAGAGCTGTCCTCAGGTATTTTTCTCATGAAGCTGAGGAGGATCATGCTCAGGTGTCTTGTCCCACAGAGGAGGAAAATGATGGGGAGTTTCATTGGCTTCATTTGAAAGGATTGAAAAAAGAAGAATCTCAGTTATGTCTTTCTATGTTGGATGGTTTAGTTTCCATGGTCAGTCGAGTTTCAGGAAAAGCCTTTGAAAGGAAAAGGAGTTAAATTTGTACATACATTTGTGAGGAAGGCATTTGTTTACTGTTACAAAATAGTGGAAATAAACTGATGACCAGGAGCCCAATGATAGCTATTGATTGAAATATTCTTCTCAACCAGTTTCCCTGTTTATGTTTAATAGATCAAAAATGTCCCAAGGTTCAGGAGCTTGGCCAACTTCTGCTTGGTAATGTCCTTTGTTATTTTTAGTTCTTGTGTTATTTTCCTGGCCTACTGACAAATAACATTCTTGGTGAAGTAGGGCACAAGTTCCCCCGCTGAGCAATGAGGAGATATTCAGTCTCTGAGGTTTTTTAGTACTACATTTGAAAGGCTATTTATTTGGGTTTGTTGATATTTAAAAGCTTGGACAGAAGCATTGAAAGTGGTAGACATAACTATAAAAGGATTGTGAATTGGTTTTTCAAATTCTGCTGTTCCAACCTAAGGAAAAAGTTTTTGGTGAATGCATGCCCAAGCCCTTTCTATCTACTATATTGTTATTTGTAGTCATTCACCCAAACTATAACCTTCCCAGCTCTGATGTATCTTTTTAAATTAATAAGAGAAAAATCCAAGATTAAGTATATAAGAAGTAGAAGGAAGAGTTTTTTCTAATTTTGGAATCATGGGTGAGGGCAACAATCACACAGTGTACCTTCCAATTAAGGGGAAGGATAGAGTATACATTTTTTTCCACATGAAAAAAAAATGCCCAATGTCTTGGAAGGATAAGGCATAATTGGGTCCCTTTGCTTAGATTCCTTTTTCTGGAATGAAAGAAGGCATCTCTTGATCATAAATATACTATTATACAGAGCACATGATAATCTGGTCCATTCACATTGTGAGAATGTTTATTTGAGCACCTTAAATTTCTATAGATCTGAAGTAACAAGTGAACTTATCTAGTATAAGTATGATTTTGGTGGAGGTCTGGAAGATCTTTAGGCGAGAAGTAAGTTTAATTAAGTTTCCACCATTCACCAGATTTTTGGTCAATTCCCAGTAACATACCATTGAGTGGGAGAACATCAGCTTCTCTTTTCCCAGTATTATTACTGTTTTCATTTCCATTATGGAGTTACATTAAGGGAGGAGATGATATAAGCTTGTATATTCCAATGGGGAGTGAATTCATGTTCCCAAAGATATATAAAATATTACAGTTACAATTTTTCAGTGGGAGATATCCTAGAGTTTTGCCATGCTCATCATTGTTTTTGAAACATAAAGAAAAATTTGGGATAAGAGTCCAGACCTGAGTGAGGGGCATTCCATTGGGTACGAGTTGGGGGTACCCAATGGAAAGCCATAATATCTGGTGCCAATCTTCTGGAAGGGAGGACATGTGTGGTTTCAAAGTTACCAAAGGAAAATCCTACATCTTTACCAAATATGCTTTACTGTCCTTCTAAAGACAGAAGTTAGGCCACCAGTCCATGTTCATCATGAGTGTTGTTTGCTCTGTCACAAATGTAACAATCAGTAAGTTTAATAGAATCAGAATTTTTGTAAGGTGTGGATACAAGGATGTGCTAAAGCTAAAGTAAAGGGCAGTAGGAAAACAAGGGAAAGAACAATTGAAGGCCTGAATGACATGATTTAACCAGATATAGAGTGAGAAGCAAAAAAAAAAATAATGTAAGTTATGCAGGCCTGGTCCATATATCTTAGGTAAGCAGTTTACTTCATATGTCATCTACTTCAGTCCCTAGAAATTTTCACCTTTAGGTCACAAGTTAGTATACATGTCTCTTCAGATTTGGGGGCTTCTTTAGTTGTGACACTTGAATCCTTGAAGTTTGGCTGTACCAGGATTAGTTAATATCACCTAAGGCAGAGTCCCTTCCAGCAAGGTTAAAGAAGAGTCTTTTTGGAAATGTCTTTTCTGACAGATGAAACCTCTGGGCTGTAAGGTGTGATGTTTGACATCTTTGTCTCCTGGAAGTGCACTGTGGAAAGATTGCTCTATCAGAGCATGGTTATTTTCTATGGGCTTGATTAGGCCTTTGCAAAATTGAAAGATATCTTTCTTTATTAGCTGTCGGTCAAAAGAAGTGGGAGGCTAAGTGCATCAGCTGTATTGTAATTATTTCAAAAGACATAAGTTTTTGCATCCTGAAGGAAGTAGATCTAAGATTTAGAAGAACCAACAGTAATACTCTTGGCCAGGGTATTTGGAGGGTTTCAACTAATTCAGCTAACTGAATCTTAATAATTAGATCTGTATGCTTGGCCAGTCCTGAAGACTAAGCATGATAAGCACGATGATGATGCTACAGAACTGGCCAGACAACACAGACTTGTCAAAATATTTGATAAGTAAAGTGGATTCTCCAATCACTATGAAGTTCAAGGGGGATTCCCCAACTGGAAATAGCCTTTTCTAATGGGATTTAGCTACAGAAGAAGCAGTCACATATCTTCATGAAAAACTTCAGTCCAATGTGAAAATATACAAACCATTAGCAGAACATTCATGAGTGGGGGTGATTGCATGAAATCCGTTTCCCAAATCTCAGATGGTTCACTGGGTGAATGAAAATATCCAGGGATAATTTGGATAGGTTTCCCTGGGTTAAATTCAGAACACATGGAACAAGCAAGATAAGCGCTTTCTGCAGCCTTATAAATATTTCTCCACCAATATTGATTCATGAACATTATTATTTTATCAGTAGGCCAATGATTTAATTTAGGTATGATAGTAATAGAAAAGTTAAATTTTCTAGAAGGACCAGTTTGTTACTCGGTCTGAACCAGAGTTTCTATTCTTCATGATACCAGCAGACCTTAGATCCCCAATTTTCTTTTTCTTCTTCAGGGGCCAGTTGTTGTATTTCCCTGGTGAATTCTCCTAGGTTGTCACTAGGGGAAGTAGTTTTCTGGACCATGAGAGAGGTTTGGTCTGTGGATCCTATAAGAACAGTATTTTCGCAGAGATATCAGTGAGGCGCTTTACTTTAGATTCGAGAGAGAATGCCCAGGGACTTTAATAATAGCCAAAGCTGCATGCCAGGGTATAGCATCACAAGTTTTGGACATAAGGACCATTTTAAAATTTGTCTCCACTGGAAGTAAAGAAGTCATGTTTCTATAACATTCCAAAATCATGGGCTACTCCAAAGGCATGACAAATACCAGTATAGATGTTTGCAGTTTTACCTTCTGCTAGAATACATGCTTGAATAAAAGTGTATCATTCAGATTGTTGGGCTGAAGTGGACAAAGGTAGGGGTGCAGCCACAAGGACCTCAAAAGGAGTTGATATTGCATATCCAGCACAATATATGCCGTTTTCATTTTTCAAGTAAGAACCATCAGTAAACCATGAACAATCAACATTTGTCAAGTGGGTTTCTTATAACTCATTACAAGGAGCTGATAGGTGATTCATCAACCTCAAATAGATATGGGAGGTTTTGTCCACGGAAGGAGGAAAAGGAGTGACTGGATTGAGGTTGTTATGATGAATGAGAGTGATATGAAGGTTGGTTAGTAAGAGAATATTTTTATACATTTTTATTAAAGTATAAATGCTTTACAATGTTGTGTTAGTTTCTGCTGTACAACAAAGTGAAACAGCTATATGCATACATATATCCACATATCCCCTCCCTCTTGAGCCTCCCCTCTGCCCTCCCTATCTCACCCCTCTAGGTGGTCAAAAAGCACTGAGCTGATCTCCCTGTGCTATTCAGCAGCTTCCCACTAGCTTTCTATTTTACATTTGGTAGTGTATATATGTCAATGTTACTTTCTCACTATGTCCCACCCTCCCCTTTCCCCACTGTGTCCTCAAGTCCATTCTCAATGTCTGCATCTTTATTCCTGCCCTACCACTAGGTTCATCAGTACCATTTTTCTAGATTCCATATATATGTGTTACCATACAGTATTTGTTTTCCTCTTTCTGACTTACTTCACTCTGTATGACAGATGCTAGGTCTATCCACGTCACTACAAATAACTCAATTTTGTTTTTTTTATGGTTGAGTAATATTCCATTGTATATATGTGCCACATTTTCTTTATCCATTCATCTGTTGATGGACATTTAGGTTTTTTCTATGTCTTGGCTATTGTAAATAGTGCTGCGATGAACACTGTGCTACACGTATCTTTTTGAATTATGGTTTTCTCGGGGTATATGCCCCATAGTGGGATTCCTGGGTCATAGGGTAGTTCTATTTTTACTTTTTTTAAGGAAGCTCCATACCGTTCTCCATAGTGGCTACATCAATTTATATTCCCACCAATAGTGCAGTAGGGTTCCCATATCTCCACACCCTCTCCAGCAGTGTTTGTAGGTTGTTTGTAGATTTTTTGATGATGGCCATTCTGACCAGTGTGAGATGATACCTCATTATAGTTTTGATTTGCATTTCTCTAATGATTAGTGATGTTGATCATCTTTTCATGTGTTTGTTGGCCATCTTTATGCTTCTTTGGAGAACTGTCTATTTAGGTCTTCTGCCCATTTTTTTTTAACTTTACTTTTTAACTGTTTATTCTGAAATAATTTTAGACATACAGAAAACTTGCAAAAAATAGTACATTGAGTTTCTGTATCCCCTTGACTCAGCTCCCCTAAAGTCAACATCTTACTTAGCCAAAGTAGAGTAATCAAAACCTGGAAAAGTAACAATACAGTTAACTAAATACTAATCTTATTCCAGTTTTACCAGTCCCGCCCTCCCCAAAGGTGTTTATGGGGGTTTTTTGTTTTGTTTTTTTTACATCTTTATTGGAGTATAATTGCTTTACAATGGTGTGTTTGTTTCTGCTTTATAACAAAGTGAATCAGTTATACATATACATATGTTCCCATATCCCCTCCCTCTTCCGTCTCCCTCCCACTCTCACTATCCCACCCCTCCAGGCAGTCACAAAGCACCGAGCTTAGCTCCCTGTGCTATGTGGCTGCTTCCCACTAGCTATCTACCTTACGTTTGGTAGTGTATATATGTCCATGCCTCTCCCTTGCTTTATCACAGCTTACCCTTCCCCCTCCCCATATCCTCAAGTCCATTCTCTAGTAGGTCTGTGTCTTTATTCCTGTCTTACCCCTAGGTTCTTCATGACATTTTTTTCCTTAAATTCCATATATATGTGTTAGCATATGGTATTTGTCTTTCTCTTTCTGACTAACTTCACTCTGTAGGACAGACTCTAGGTCAATCTATCTCATTACAAATAGCTCAATTTCATTTCTTTTTATGGCTGAATAATATTACATTGTATATATGTGCCAGATCTTCTTTATCCATTCATCCAATGATGGACACTTAGGTTGTTTCCATCTCTGGGCTATTGTAAATAGAGCTGCAATGAACATTTTGGTACATGACTCTTTTTGAATTATGGTTTTCTCAGGGTATATGCCTAGTAGTGGGATTGCTGGGTCATATGGTAGTTCTATTTGTAGTTTTTTAAGGAACCTCCATACTGTTCTCCATAGTGCCTGTACCAATTCACATTCCCACCAGCAGTGCAAGAGTGTTCCCTATTCTCCAAACCCTCTCCAGCATTTATTGTTTCTAGATTTTTTGATGATGGCCATTCTGACTGCTGTGAGATGATATCTCATTGTAGTTTTGATTTGCATTTCTCTAATGAATAATGATGTTGAGCATTCTTTCATGTGTTTGTTGGCAGTCTGTATATCTTCTTTGGAGAAATGTCTGTTTAGGTCTTTGGCCCATTTTTGAATTGGGTTGTTTGTTATTGAGCTGCATGAGCTACTTATAAGTTTTGGAGATTAATCCTTTGTCAGTTGCTTCATTTGCAATTATTTTCTACCATTCTGAGGGTTGTCTTTTGGTCTTGTTTATGGTTTCCTTTGCTGTGCAAAAGCTTTGAACTTTCATTAGGTCTCATTTGTTCATTTTTGTTTTTATTTCCATTTCTCTGGGAGGTGGGTCAAAAAGGATCTTTCTGTGATTTATGTCACAGAGTGTTCTGCCTATGTTTTCCTCTAAGAGTTTGATAGTTTCTGGCCTTACGTTTAGGTCTTTAATCCATTTTGAGCTTATTCTTGTATATGGTGTTAGGGACTGATCTAATCTCATACTTTTACATGTCCCTGTCCAGTTTTCCCAGCACAACTTATTGAAGAGGCTGTCCTTTTTCCACTATATATTCCTGCCTCCTTTATCAAAGATAAGGTGACCATATGTGCTATGGTTTATATCTGGGCTTTCTATCCTGTTCCATTGATCTATCTTCCTGTTTTTGTATGCCAGTACCATACTGTCTTGATTACTGTAGCATCGTAGTATAGTCTGAAGTCAGGGCGCCTGATTCCTCCAGCTCCGTTTTTTGTTCTCAAGATGGCTTTGACTATTCGGGGTCTTCTGTGTTTCCAAACAAATTTTGAATTTTTTTGCCCTAGTTCTGTGAAAAATGCCAGTGGTAGTTTGATAGGGATTGCATTGAATCTGTAGATTGTTTTGGGTAGTAGAGTCATTTTCACAATGTTGATTCTTCCAATCCAAGAACATGGTATATCTCTCCATCTATTTGTATCATCTTTAATTTCTTTCATCAGTGTCATAATTTTCTGCATACAGGCCTTTTGTCTCCTAAGGTAGGTTTATTCCTAGATATTTTATACTTTTTGTTTCAATGGTAAATGGGAGTATTTTCTTGATTTCACTTTTAGATTTTTCATCATTAGTGTACAGGAATGCCAGAGGCTTCTCTGCATTAATTTTGTATCCTGCTACTTTACCAAATTCATTGATGAGCTGTTAACCTTATGAGGATTCCCTTGTGTGTTATTTGTTGTTTTTCCCTTGCTGCGTTTAATATGTTTTCTTTGTATTTAATTTTGACCATTTGATTAATATGTGTCTTCATGTATTTCTCCTTGGATTTATCCTGTATGGGACTCTCTGTGCTTCCTGGACTTGATTAACTATTTCCTTTCCCATATAAGGGAAGTGTTCAACTATAATCTCTTCAAATATTTTCTCAGTCCCATTTTTTTTTCTCTTCTTCTTCTGGAATCCCTATAATTCTAAAGTTGGTGCATTTAATGTTGTCCCAGAGGTCTCTGAGACTTTTCTCAGTTCTTTGCACTCTTTTTTCTTTATTCTCCTCTGCAGTAGTTATTTCCACTATTTTATCTTCCACCTCACTTATCCGTTCTTCTGCCTCAGTTAGTCTGTTATTGATCCCATCTAGAGTATTTTTAATTTCATTTTTTGTGTTGCTCATCGTTGCTTGTTTCATCTTTAGTTCTTCTAGGTCCTTGTTAAACGTTTCTTGCATTTTGTCTATTTCCAAGATTTTGGATCCTCTTTACTATCATTATTCTTAATTCTTTTTCAGGTAGACTGCCTACTTCCTCTTCATTTGTTAGGTCTGGTGGGTTTTTATTTTGCTCCTTCATCTGCTGTGTGTTTTTCTGTCTTCTCATTTTGCTGTTCGTTCAGTAGGTTGTGTAGACTTCCTGGTGCAGGGGACTAGTGCCTGTGTTCTGGTGGATGAGGGTGGATCTTGTCTTTCTGGTGGGCAGGTCAACGTCTGGTGGTGTGTTTTGGGGTGTCTGTGGACTTATTATGGTTTTAGGCAGCCTCTCTGCTAATGGGTGCTGTTGTCTTCCTGTCTTGCTAGTTGTTTGGCATAGGGTGTCCAGCACTGTAGCTTGCTGGTTGTTGAGTGAAGCTGGGTGCTGGTGTTGAGATGGAGATATCTGGGAGATTTTCGCCATTTGATATTACATGGATCTGGGAGGTCTCTTGTGAACCAGTGTCCTGAATTTGGCTCTCCCACCTCAGATGCACAGCACTGACTCCTGGCTGCAGCACCAAGAGCCTTTCATCCACACAGAAAAAAAGGAAAAGGGGAAAAAATCATAAATCTTGCTCTCCAAGTCCACCTCCTCAGTTTGGGATGATTCATTGTCTATTTATATATTCCACAGATGCAGGGTACATCAAGTTGATTGTGGAGCTTTAATCCTCTGCTTCTGAGGCTGTTGGGAGAGATTTCCCTTTCTCTTCTTTGTTCTCACAGATCCTGGGCCTCAGCTTTGGATTTGGCCCTACCTCTGCGTGTAGGTTGCTGGAGGGCCTCTGTTCTTCACTCAGAGAGGACAGGGTTAAAGGAGCAGGTGCTTCAGGGACTGTGGCTCACTCAGGCTGGGGGGAGGGAGGGGTATGGAGTGTGGGGTGATCCTGCAGCAGCAGAGGCTGGCGTGATGTTGCTCCAGCCTGAGCCACGCCGTGCATTCTCCCGTGGAAGTTGTCCCTGGATCCCGGGACCCTGGCAGTGGTGGGTTACACAGACTCCCAGAAGGGGGGTGTGGATAGTGACCTGTGCTCGCACACAGGATTCTTGGTGGTGGCAGCAGCAGCCTTAGCATCTCATGCCCGTCTCTGGGGTCCATGTTTTTAGCTGTGGCTTGCGCCTCTCTTTGGGGATCCTTTAAGCAGCGCTCTTAATCCCCTCTCCTCACGCACCAGGAAACAAAGGGGGAAGAAAAAGTCTCTTGCCTCCCAAGTCCAGACTGTTCCCCAGACTCCCTCCCAGCTAGCCATGGTGCACTAACCCCTTTAGGCTGTGTTCACGTCACCAACCCCCGTCCTCTCCCTGTGCTCTGACTGAAGCCCGAGCCTCAGTTCCCAGCCCCGCCCACCCCGGCAGGTGAGCAGACAAGCCTCTTGGGCTGGTGAGTGGCGGTCAGCACAGATCCTCTTTGTGGGAATCTCTCCGCTTTGCCCTCCACACCCCTGTGGCTGCGCTCTCCTCCGTGGCTCTGAAGCTTTCCCCCTCGGCCACCCACAGTCTCCGCCTGCGAAAGGGCTTCCTAGTGTGTGGAAACCTTTCCTCCTTCACGGCTCCCTCCCACTGGTGCAGGTCCCGTCCCGATCTTTTTGTCTGTGTTTATTCTTTTATCTTTTGCCCTACCCAGGTACGTGGAGAGTTTCTTGACTTTGGGGATGTCTGAGGTCTTCTGCCAGCGTTCAGTAGGTGTTCTGTAGGAGTTGTTCCATGTGTAGATGTATTTCTGGTGTATCTGTGGGGCGGAAGGTGATCTCCGCATCTTACTCTTCCACCATCTTCCTGGCCATCCAATTCCCTTCTGCCCATTTTTGGACTGGTTTGTTTGTCTTTTTGATATTTAGCTGCATGAGCTGCTTGTGTATTTTTGAGATTAATCCTTTGTCAGTTGCTTCACTTGCAAAAATTTTCTCCCATTCTAGGGTTGCCTTTTGGTCTTGTTTATGTTTTCCTTTATTGTGCAAAAGCTTTTAAGTTTCACTAGGGCCCATTTGTTTATTTTTGTTTTTATTTCCATTTCTCTAGGAGGTGGGTCAAAAGGATCCTGTTGTGATTCATGTCATAGAGTGTTCTGCCTATGTTTTCCTCTAAGTTTTATAGTGTCTGGCCCTACATTTAGGTCTTTAATTCATTTTGAGTTTACTTTTGTGTATGGTGTTAGGGAGTGTTCTAATTTCATTCTTTTACATGTAGCTGTCTGGTTTTCCCAGCACCAATTATTGAAGAGGCTGTCTTTTCTCCATTGTATATTCTTGCCTCCTTTGTCAAAGATAAGGTGACCATGAGTACATTGGTTTATCTCTTGGCTTTCTATCCTGTTCCATTGATCTATCTTTCTGTTTTTGTGCCAGTACCATACTGTCTTGATTACTGTAGCTTTGTAGTATAGTCTGAAGTCAGGGAGCCTGATTCCTCCAGCTCCGTTTTTCTTTCTCAAGATTGCTTTAGCTATTCGGGGTCTTTTGTGTTTCCATACAAATTGTAAACTTTTTTGCTCTAGCTCTGTGAAAAATGCCAGTGGTATTTTGATTGGGATTGCATTGAATCTGTAGATTGCTTTGGGTAGTATAGTCATTTTCACAATGTTGATTCTTCCAATCCAAGAACATGGTATATTTCTCCATCTGTTTATATCATCTTTGATGTCTGTCATTATTGTCTTATAGTGTTCTGCATACAGTCTTTTGCTCCTTTGGTAGCTTTATTTCTAGGTATTTTTTCTTTTTGTTACAATGGTAATTGGGAGTGTTTCCTTAATTTCTCTTCCTGATTTTTCATTGTTAGTTCATAGGAATGCATGAGATTTCTGTGCATTAATTTTGTATCCTGCTACTTTACCAAATTCATTGATGAGCTCTAGTAGTTTTCTGGTGTCATCTTTAGGATTCTCTATGTATAGTATCATGTCATCTGCAAACAGTGACACTTTTACTTCTTTTCCAGTTTGGATTCCTTTTATTTCTTTTTCTTTTATGATTGCCATGGCCAAAATTTCCAAAACTACGTTGAATAATGTTGGTGAGAGTGAACAAACTTTTCTTTTTCCTGATCTTAGAGGAAATTCTTTTAGTTTTTCACCATTGAAAGTGATGTTGGATGTGGGTTTGTCATATATGGCCTTTATTATGTTGAGGTAGGTTCCCTCTATGCCCACTTTCTGGAGAGTTTTTATCATAAATGGGTGTTGAATTTTATCAAAAGCTTTTTCTGCATCTATTGAGGTGATCATATGGTTTTTATCCTTCAGTTTGTTAACTTGGTGTATCGCATTGATTTGCCTATATTGAAGAATACTTGTCTTCCTGGGATACACCCCACTTAATCATGGTGAATGATGTGTTGTTGGATTCTGTTTGCTAATATTTTCTTGAGAACTTTTTCATCTATGTTCATCAGTTATACTGGCATGTCATTTTCTTTTTTTGACATCTTTGGTTTTGGTGTCAGGGTGATGGTGGCGTCTAGAATGAGTTTGGGAGTGTTCCTCCCTCTGTTGTATTTTGGAAGAGGTTGAGAAGGATAGGTGTTAGCTCTTCTCTAAATGTTTGATAGAATTCGCCTGTGAAGCCGTCTGGCACTGGGCTTTCTTTTGTTGTAAGATTTTTAATCACAGTTTCAGTTTCACTGCTTGTGGCTGGTCTGTTCATATTTTCTGTTTCTTCCTGGCTCAGTCTTGGAAGGTTGTACTTTTCTTAGAATTTGTCCATATCTTCTAGTTGTCAATTTTATTGGCATATAGTTGCTTGTAGTAGTCTCTCATGATCCTTTGTATTTCTGCAGTGTTAGTTGTTACTTCTCCTTTTTTGTTTCTACTTCTGTTGATTTGTGTCTTTCCCTTTTTTTCCTGAAGAGTCTGGCTAATAGTGTATCAATTTTGTTTATCTTTTCAAAATAGTTTATAGTTTTATTGATCATTGCTGTTGTTTCCTTTATTTCTTTTACATTTATTTCTGATCTGACCTTTATGATTTCTTTCCTTCTGCTAACTTTGGGGTATTTTTTTTCCCTCCTTTCTCTAATTGCTTTAGGTGTAAGGTTAGGTTGTTTAGTTGAGATTTTTCTTGCTTCTTGAGGTAGGATTATATTGCTATAAACTTCCCTCTTAGAACTGCTTTTGCTGCATCCCACAGATTTTGGTTTATCCTGTTTCCATTGTCATTTTTTTCTAGGTATTTTTTTATTTCATCTTTGATTTCTTAAGTGATCTCTTGGTTATTGAGTAGTGTGTTGTTTAGCCTTCACGTGTTTGTGTTTTTTACAGATTTTTTCCCTCTAATTTATATCTAGTCGCATAGCATTGTTGCCAGAAAAGGTGCTTGATATGATTTCATTTTTTAAAAATTTACCTAGGCTTAACTTGTGACCCAAGATGTGATCTATCCTGTGAATGTTCTGTGTGCACTTGAGAAGAAAGTGTATTCTGTTGTTTTTAGATGGAATGTCCTATAAGTATCAGTTAAGTCCGTCTGGCCTAATGTGTCACTTAAAGCTTGTGTTTCCTTATTTATTTTCTGTTTGGATGATATGTCCATTGGTTTGAGTGGGGTGTTAAAGTACCATACTATTATCATGCTACTGTCGACTTCCCCTTTTATGGCTGTTAGCATTTGCCTTATGTATTGAGGTGCTTCTATATTGGGTGCATAAAAATTTACAATTGTTATTTCTTCTTCTTGGATTGATCACTTGATCAATATGTACTACCCTTCCTTATCTCTTGTAATAGCCTTTATTTTAAAGTCTATTTTGTGTGATTTGTGTATTGCTACTCCACCTTTCTTTTGATTTCCATGTTCATGGAATATCTTTTTCCATCCCCTCACTTTCAGTCTGTATGTGTCCCTAGGTCAGAAGTAGGTCTCTTGTAGACAGAATATATACAGGTCTTGTTTTTGTATCCATTCAGTTAGTCTGTGTCTTTTGGTTGGAGCATTTAATCCATTCACATTTAAGGTAACTATCTATATGTATGTTCTTATTACCATTTTCTTAATTGTTTTGCGTTTGTTTTTGTAGGTCCTTTTCTCCTCTCATGCCTCCCACTTAGAGAAGTTCCTTTAGTGTTTGTTGTAGAACTGGTTTGGTTGGGCTGAATTCTCTTAGCTTCTGTTTCTCTGTAAAGGTTTTAATTTCTCCATTAAATCTGAATGAGATCCTTGCTGGTTAGAGTAATCTTGGTTGTAGGTTTTTCTCTTTCATCATTTAAAATATATCCTGCCACTCCCATCTGGCCTGCAAAGTTTCTGCTGCAAAATCAGCTGATAACCTTATGGGGATTCCTTTGTGTGTTATTTATTGCTTTTCCCTTGTGGCTTTTAATTTTTTTTTCTTTGCATTTAATTTTTGACTGTTTCATTACTATGTGTCTTGGTGTGCTTCTCCTTTTGTTTACCATGTACAGGAATATGTGCTTCCTGGACTTGGGTGGCTATTTCCTTTTCATTTTAGGGAAGTTTTTGACTATAACCTCTTCAAATATTTTCTCAGACCCTTGCTTTTTCTCTTCTTCTGGGACCCCTATAATTCGAATGTGGGTGCATTTAATGTTATCTCAGAGGTATCTGAGACCATCCTCAATTCTTTTTTTTTTTTTAATTGGAGTAAAATTGCTTTACAATTTTGTGTTAGTTTCTGCTGTACAATGAAGTGAATCAGCTATATGTATACCTATATCCACTCCCTCTTGGACCACACTTCTCCCCTCCCCCCACCCATCTAGGTCATCAAAGAGCACTGATCTGAGCACCCTGTGCTATAAGAAGGTTTCCACTAGCTATCTATTTTACACATGGTCGTGTATTTATGTCAAACCTAATCTCCTAGTTCGTCCCATCCTCTCCTTCCCCTACTGTGTCTACATGTCCATTCTCTTCCTCTACATCTGTATTCCTGCCCTACAAATAGGTTCATCTGTACCCAGCAATCCCATTACTGGGCATATACCCTGAGAAAATGGTAATTCAAAAGGACACATGTACCCCAGTGTTCATTGCAGCACTATTTACAATAGCCAGGACATGGAAACAACCTAAATGTCCAATGATAGATGTCCTCAATTATTTTCATTCTTTTTTCTTTATTCAGCTTCATGGAAGTTATTTCCACCATTCTGTCTTTCAGCTCGCTTATCCGTTCTTCTGCCTCAGTTAGTCTCCTATTGATTCCTTCTAGAGAATTTTTAATTTCATTTATTGTGTTGTTCAACAGTGTTTGTTTGTTCTTTATATTTTTTAGGTCCTTGTTAAATGTCTCTTGTATTTTCTCCATTCTCTTTCTGAGATTTTGGATCACCTTTATTATCATTACTCTGGATTGTTTTTCAGGTAGACTGCCTATCTCCTCATTTGTTTGGTCTGGTGGGTTTTTACCTTGTTCTTTCATCTGCTGCATATTTATCTGTCTTCTCATTTTGTTTAATTTACTGTGTTTGGAGTCTCCTTTCTTCAGGCTGCAGGGTTGTAGTTCCTTTTACTTCTGTTGTCTGTCCCCACTGGCTTGTGTAGGCTTCCTGGTTGGGGGGGACTGGTGCCTGTGTTCTGTGGGTGGAGGTAGATCTTTTTCTTCTGATGGGCAGGGCCGCTTCTGGTGGTGTGCTTTATGGTGTCTGTGAGCTTAGTATTACTTTAGGCAGCCTTTCTGCTAATGGGTGGGATTGTGTTCCTGTCTCGCTAGTTGTTTGTCATGAGGCATCCAGCACTGGAGCTTGCTGGTCATTGGGTTGAGCCAGGTCTTTGTGTTAAGATGGAGACCTCTGTGTGAGCTTTCACTGATTAATATTCCATGGGGCTGGGAGTTCTCTGGTGGTCCAAAATCCTAGTCTCAGCTGTCCCTCCTTGGAGGCTCAGGCCCAACCCCTGGCTGCTGCACCAAGACCCTACAAGCCACACGGTGTGGAAGAAAAAGAAGAAAACAAACAAACAAAACTCCCAAAATCCACCCAAAAATGAAAAAACAAACAACAACAAAAAACCCAAACTAATGAACAGACAAAACCCCAAGACAAGTGGTAAAAGCAAAACTAAACAGACAAATTACACAAAGAAACATACACACACATACTCACAAAAAGAAAAGAAAAGAAAAACAAGGGAAAACAAAGAAGAGAGCAACCAAATCAATAAACAAACCCAAAAATGAAAACAAACACTAAAAACTACAAAAAAAAACATAAAACCAGAAACACATCAAATGCAGAAAGTAAACTAAAAAAGGCAATGAAAGCATAAAACTAACCCACAAAAATAAAAAAATGCAAAGATGAAAGATGAAAACAAAAGGAAAAAATATAAAACGAAGTAGTAAAGTAAAATTAGAAAAATGTAAAATATAGTTAAAACTAAAATGAAAACAAAGCAAAACAAAGGAAAAAACAAGGAAAAAACTGTGTAATGAAAAATTACAATACAAATAGGAAAAAATGAATAGAATAAAAATATATTAAAAATAAAAGCATAAAAAAGAAAAAGTAAATAAAAAATTAAAATTAAAAGAATAATAATGAACAACAACAAAAAAAGTAGTGATATTTTCCTGTGGCCTTAGCTGTCAGTGTCCTTGCCCCCATAGTGAGCCACAGCCAATCCCTGACTCCACAGGAAGTCCTCCAGTACTTCTAGGTAGGTCTGGACCTGTTCTGGGCACTGTGGGGCCAGCTCAGACTGATCTGACTTTATTCCCACATGTACTTGAGCCCAAAGCCCACAGCCTCAATTGTGGGAAAACTTGTTGTCTATTCAGGTATTCTACAGACGCAGGGTTTGCCAAGCTAATTGCAGGGATTTAATCCACTGCTTCTGCAGCTGCACAGGGAGATTTCCCTTTCTCTTGTTTGGTTGCACAGCCCCTGGGCTTTAGCTTTTGTTTTGGCCCCACCTCTGGGAGTGGGCCACCCTCAGACATCTGTTCCCTGCACAGGCAAAAGGGTGCAAAAGCAGCAGCTGATTAGGGTTCACTTGTTCACTCAGGCTGGGGAGAGAGAGGGATATGGCAGTCACAATCAGGATGTGCAGGGAGTGCCTGCTGTGGCAGATGCCAGCGTGAAGCTGCAAGAGCCTGAGGTGTGCTGTGTATTCTCCTGGGGAAGTTGGCCCCAATCGCAGGACCCTCAGCAGTGGTGGGCTCCACAGGCTGCTGGGAAGGTGTGGGCAGTGACCTGCCTTGCACACAGGACTCTTGGTAGTTGCGGTGGATGGCAGCCTCTGGGGTCAGATATAACAGCCATGGCTTGTTCTTGTGCTCATGTAGGTGTTGCCCTGCTGTCTGTGAGTGAGTGAAGCAGGAAGCTCCTATGGCGGTCCACTCCTCAAGCACCCTGCAACAAAGGTATCTAGCCTCTCTGGCAGGCCCAGGCTTTTTCCCAGATTCCCTGCCAACTATCTCTGGCGCACTAGCCACCCCCCGGCTGTCCTCATGCAGTCAACCCCAGTCCTCTCCCTGGGTTCTGACCTCTGAAGACCAAGCCTCAGCACCCAGCCCCCACCAGCCCCAGTGAGTGAGCAGACAAGCATCTCAGGCTGGTGAGTGTTGGTCTGCACTGATCCTCCGTATGGGAATCTCTCTGCTCTGCCTCTGCACCTCTGTTGCTGCCCTCTCCTCTGAGGTTCCAGAGCTACCCCGCAGTCCCCTGCAGTGAATGGTCTTCCTAGTGTGTGGAAACATTTCCTCCTTCACAGCTCCCTCCCAGAGGGGCAGGTCCCATCCCACTTCCTTTCCTCTTTCTTGTTTTATTTTGCCCTACCAGTTATGTGGGGATTTTCTTGTCTTTTTGGAAGTCTGAGGTCCCCTACCAGCATTCAGTAGTTGTTCTGTAGGCACTGTTCCACATGTAGCTGTATTCTTGACGTATTTGTGGGGAGGAAGGTAATTTCCACGTCTTACTGCTCTGTCATCTTGCTGGTCCTGCAAGAGAATTTCATGAGAAGTAAGATAGCTAGCTGAAAAATGTTGGGAATGATATGAGTTCAAGAGAGTTCTGACAGCATGAGGTACAAAGATGGTCAAAGAGGATCTTAAGATTATTTCTTCAGTGGTCTTTACCAGAAAGACAGTAGCAAGTATAGCCCTAAGGCATAAGCATAACATTGGGTCATGGGATCTAATTGTTAGCTGTAATAACCTAGATGTTGTGGTAGCCCCCATGTTTTGAGTAAGTACTCTGAGGGCATTACCGTCTTTTTCATAAACAAAAAGGAAAAAAGGGTATTTTATAGTTTGATATCCAAGGGCAAGAGGATTTATTAAGCTTTCTTTTAAGATTTTAAAGGCTAGATCATCTTGGTTTTTCCAGATAACAGGGTCAGGTTTAGTAGTTTTTAGTGTGATATACAAGCCTTGGCCATTAAGGAGAAGTTTGGAATCCAATTGTGACAGTAACCAGCTAGCCCAAGAAAATCTCATAATTGACATTTGGTTTTAGACTTTGGGAAACTCAAGATGCCATGAAAACTATCAGCATCTAGGTGTTATCCTTGTTCTGAGATTAAATATCCTAAATATTGGATAGAGCTGTAACGGTGAAATCTGTCTTCTTGTGAGGAGGCTTGAGAGGGTGAGTAGAGAAGTAAATCATCTACATACTGTAATATGGTAGAGCCTCCAGAAAATTTTGTGTCATCGAGGTCAGCATTTAAATTTTGTGAGAAGTAAGAAGGACCTTTAGAAAAACTGTGAGCCATTCCTGTCCAGATATATTGTTGTCCTTCCAAGGTAAAAGCAAGAATATATTGGCCAGCCTCATTAACTAGAATACTGAACAATGCCTTGCATAAACTGATCACAATGAAAAATTTGCTTTCAGTAGGGAATAATGCTAATAATGTATGGGGATAAGGAAGAACATGATGGTGAGGAATAGCAATGTTATATATTGCATGGAGATCTTGAACAAATCTTTATTCTTGACCATTACGTTTTCTTATAGGTAAAACAGGGGTTTTACAAGGACTACTGCAAGGGATAATAAGTTCCTGTGCTTTATAGTCTTCTATGATAAGTCTTATGCCCTGTAAATCTTCTTTGTTTATAGGGTATTGATTAATTTTTGAGAGAGGTTTTGAGGGATTGACTTGGAACTTAACATAGTGAAAAGCAATATGAATTCTGGCTATGTCTGTGGAAGATTTTGCTCATAGAGTAGGAGACACTAAATTTAATAACAGAGATGTACCTGAAATTTGTTCTTCCATGGCTTGTAAAGTACATGTGAGAGAGAAAAGGTTTGGATTTTCTTGGGGCTTAGATTCAAGGGATTTAAATTTAAGAGATTTTAACAAGATTTATTTCTCTCTTTCAAGAGAAAGAAATGGCAGCATGATATTTTTCTAGGAAATCTCATCCTAATAAGTGAACAGGAGCCTAATCACTGAGGAAAAACAGGTGTTTATCTTTCAAAGGTCCCAAACAAAAGGGTATAGATTGAGAAATAAAGACACATTGTGGTTAATTTGAACTCCCCACTATTTGAAGGGACTGTTTATTTGTAGTAGGGTTGAGAACTGATAGAGTAGCTCCTGTGTCAATAGATATGTAAGGGATTTTTACCGGATCTGGAGAGTAGTTTCCCCAGACTTTTTAATGGTAGAATTTGCTTCTTTGGAGTCCCATCACTGGGATGAGTTTGACCCTTGGCTCTTGGAAAGCTGTAATTGTCTAGACTTTAAAAAATAATTGTGGCAGTCTCTCTTCCAATGGCCAGGTTTTGTTTTTTGTTTTTTGTTTTTTGTTTAAACAATAATGACAAAATCAGTTAGGAAGAGTCTACTTGGGAGATCCCATGTGTTGAAGTCGGAGATGTAAAATTTAGTTGCCCTTTTTCTGGAATCATCTTCTGGGGTGTGGGTTAACTGGTTAGCTACATTGACAAGTTCAGGGTGGACATTATTTTTCATTCTGTGTGGATTCTCTTGACTAACAGAGATAGATCTCTGTTTTAACTAAAACATTGAATTAAAGGCCACCCTGCTAGATGCAGTGTATATAGGGAGTCCATATTTTCTTTAAAAACAATTTGGATTCTGCTGTAGTAATCATGAATAGATTCAACAGGCTTTTGGGTGCATGCGTTAATTTTGTTCCCATGTACTGGCTTATAGAAAGCTCTCAGGATGGCAAGATATAGCCTTGGGGTATGGCAGGAGCTTGGTCATATAAAAGATCTGTTGGCTGACTGACTTGGAATTTAAAAGATTGTTTGGGGCTTTCCCAATTAGCAGTTTTCATTCAATGCTGGGCTTGACCTCCTCCAATAAGCATGTGGATTAACTGATAAAGATCGGAGAAATCAGTTTAAGTTTGAATTATAATACTGATTTGGTAAATCTATGAGGATCCCCAGTTACCTTGGGAAAATAGTTTACTATGGCCCCAAGTTCAGCTTTGGTTCGTGGAACAAAATTAATTAATGGTTTAGCAGGATCCTCAGAAGACTTAATTTTTTTTAAGATTTATTTATTATTTATTTATTTCTATTTACTTTTGGCTCCATCAGGTCTTTAGTTGCAGCATGCAGGATCTTCATTGAGTCATGCGGGATTTTTTTGTGTGTGTGTGTGGTACGCAGGCCTCTCACTGTTGTGGTTTCTCCCATTGTGGAGCACAGGCTCCAGACGTGCAGGCTCAGTGGCCATGGCTCACAGACCTAGCCACTCCACAGCATGTGGGATCTTCCTGGACCGGGGCACGAATCCGTGTCCCCTGCATCAGCAGGCAGACTCTCAACCACTGCGCCACCAGGGAAACCCCATGCAGGATCTTTTGTTGTAGCATGCAGGGTTCTCTCTAGTTGCAGCATGTGGGTTTTCTCTCTCTAGCTGTGGCATGCAGGCTTCAGGGCACGTGGGCTCTGTAGTTGTGGTGCATGGGCTCCAGAGCACATAGGCTCTGTAGTTAGCAGCACACAGGCTCTCTAGTTGAGGTGCATGAGCTCAGTAGTTGTGGCACATGGGCTTAATTGCCACATGGCATATGGGATCTTAGTTCCCTGACCGGGGATTGAACCCACATCCCCTGCATTGTAAGGTGGATTCTTTACCACTGGACCATCAGGGAAGTCCCCAGAAGACCTAATTTTAAGAGGGAAATTTTTAATTGGCTCAGTTGGTAAAGTTTACTCATTAAAAATGGTGAGTTTAGATAAAGAAAGGGGGTTTGAAGAAGGCAAAGGTGGATATAGAGAGGGTGGAGTAATGGGTTTAGGGGAACCTTGGCTCATGTCACCAAGGAAGAGGCCTTAGCTGCCTGTTTATCTCCTTTGTTTATTTCTTTCAGTTAACTTAGAAATAATATTTTACAAAGAGGTAATTTTAAAATCCTGAATATATTTAGAAGCCTCTAGGTACCAATTAAAATTGTTATCCCACTCAGATTGTTTAATTCTATTGCCACAGTCTTTCTAGTCTGGAGAAAATCATGTTTGGGCAGACTGAAAGTTCTTCATAACAGCCATTGGAGTTCTACATTATCTTTAGTAAGACTGGACCATCTAGTCAAAAATGCACATGGGGAGAGACCATAATTTTTTAACATAAAATCAGTTAGGATCCCTGAAGAGCATTGGGATGGCTGGAATCTCATATCTCAGAGGTTTTCTTGAGAGCAAAAGAAAAATTCCTAAATAGCCTAATGGGTGTGCTCAGCGTTGGGAGTTATGTTTTGTTTTACTGTGTGCCTTTCATGGGATAAATACTGTCTTTCTCTTTTTTTCTCCTGGAAGACAGCATTTGCCCTAGTTCGACCTGTGACCAGTTGTCCCTTGTTACATGTAAATTGTCTTGCAGTTGGCAGATGACCTAATGTCAGTCTGGCCTGACATTTGTGACCAATGTCTGTGACCAATTTGTGCTCTCACATAACTCTTTGCCTTAGAGACCAAAGTATCTAAAGGGAGGTGGCAAGCACTCTAACAGCATTTACTTGCTCAACATGTTCCCACTGATAGAATTTTTTTATTTTTTCTCTCTAGCATTCTAAAGGAATTACACTGAAATTCTAGCATGTTTCCTACAAGAAAACAAGTACTCACCAAAAAGGATAAAACATTTAAACAGACCCTTAACAAAGTCAGAAAGCTCAACCAAATGGAGGGAGACCAGAATCTGAGAGGAGAATCACCAAGCCAAAAGTAGACAATGACTCACAGAAGCAATGAGCTCAAGGGCTTTTGTGCGGGTACTTCACACAATTCTGAGGGTCCTTGTCCTTTGGGGGTCATCTCCTTTGGATCCCACTTCCAGTGCCAAGGAGTGTCTACCTAAAGAAAAAGATAAAATGAAGCAAGCTCAAAATTGTCAAAAGGCCGAGTTTCATTTAGGAATAGCAGAAGAATTGCAGTTCAGAACACATAAACTGTAGCAAGCTGCAGATGAGTCTGTTGAGGATTTGGGATATGCTGTATTTATGGACAGGGAATATAAAGAAGTGAGAGTTCAGTTAGAGTCTGCTAAAATAAAAAAACAAATGGAGACCATTTCTGAAAATTTCTGAGGAGACAAAACCAGACCAGTCCCACAAACAAAGCTCAGTTCAGCTTAATTTATGAGACCAACTCACCCAGAGTCATTTCTTGTTCATGCCTCTGGTAACCATAAGCAAAGTTTCCCAAGGTTCCCTGACCAACTTCCTATCATTTAAGAACATTCCAATACTATCAGTTTTCTGTAAATCAGACATTTATGGAAAATCAATACCTCGGTTCTTAAGTTTTGTTTTCCTGAGGGCACACGTGGAATATTTTCCATTTTATATTCTCTGGTTCCATTTTAGATTGAAATTCTTTCACATGGCTTATGTAGGACTTGGGGGTATTAAAAATGGAAAATAATTTTGGAAGATTATTACAACTTCTTTTTAAGAACAATTGGAAAAAATGAGTCAAATTATAACACACATACCATAAAAATGTTTTTAAACTCACATTTTTTTCCTGTAGTATTGTTTTGACATTGCTTTGAAAAGGTGAAAAATATGCTCTAAAGTTTTTCAAATGGAGAGTTTTAGTCATTTATTTTAATTGCAATCACATAAAAAAAGAAAATAGACAAAATGACCTTCCCATGCATTCCAGCTTTATGCTTCTTTATAGCTTCAGAATAAATGTTTTGATTATTATCCCTTTACAAATAGCAAGTGGGAGTATGAGTATTGACATTCCATGCATAGTAATCAAGGTAATATCTATTTTATGGGGGTACAATTCTTAATTAAGTTTGGTCCAAGTGGGTCACCTTAGGAAAATAATGAAAAGCCAAAGTGCCAGTGCTCAAGGTTGTACTACCTTATAAATAGTTTCATATTGGTTCCTGCTCTTTATATTACTAGTATGGCTATCTTTACATGATAACAAAAATTTTATTCTCATTTTCAAGTGAGGTTTTTGTTGTTGTTGTTGTTCAACCCTTATAAAAATACCTAATTATTTAATAGATATTCAGATAGATATTCTATCAAGGAAAGAAAAACAGTGAACAAGGCAAAAAAATATGTATGATTTTCCAATATCTCCTAATTTCCACCTTTCTCTTATTAGATAATCTCAAACTGTGGACATATTCTCTTAGAGTAGACGTATTCCTTTATGAGTTATGTGTCTGGTGATAAGTTCAGTGTTTTTGCTTGGACTATGGCTTGGTTACCTTGGGGCCACTTATTTTTAATGCCTATTTGTTGGAAGATAAGGAATGAAGTTAGGTGTCACACTATCAATCAACCAGTAGGCCATTGCGCCGAGTGTTAAGACTGGGGCTCAGTACTCTCCCATCATCTACTGCTTCCTAATAAATAAGTCATTGTTTTGAAGGTTAGATTTTATAGGTTTATTTGATCAGTTTCTATTTAACTATATGGGTTTACTTGATGTAGTTAAATAGAAAAGGCTATGAAAATGTTTTTTTTTTTCCAATGCCCCTCATCAGACCCTGTACCTTTAATTGGCTTAGGGTTTATCTAGAACTGAAATCTATTAATATCTTCATTTTGTTAACAAGCAAACAACTGTTTATGAATATTAAATAATTGCCAAATAAGTAACTAAATCAACCAGCCTAGGATTGTTTGTCTCAAAAATGTCAATGTCTACATTCAGTTAGTGAGTAAATCATGAACAGATATTAGTCAAAATATTATTATAAGAAAGAAAGATGAGAGAGATATAAGATTAATGAACCCTCTGCAAAAGATTCAAATGCATGGATATCTTAGAAGTAGTCTGGTTTCATCACTGTGTATAAGCCAATTTAGACAACTTTTATTGCTTTACCTTAAAGTGATTTAAATCCTAAAGGGTAGAAGAAAAGAAGTAGAACATTTATCTCCCTTCCCCCATCTCTTCTTGTACCTATGATCAGAAACTTTGACAGAAGTTTGATATGATAACATGATATAAATAATACATAATAATTTCACAAAACTTGCTTCACATGTCCTGTTTTGAATTCCAAAGAAGAGGGTTATTCTTTGTGGTACACGGGCCTCTCACTGTTGTGGCCTCTCCCATTGTGGAGCACAGGCTCCAGACGCACAGGCTCAGCAGCCATGGCTCATGGGCCCAGCCGTTCCACGGCATGTGGGATCCTCCCGGATCGGGGCACGAACCCGTGTCCCCTGCATCGGCAGGCGGACTCTCAACAACTGCACCACCAGGGAAGCCCCAAAGAATAGTTTTTTGATGATTATTTGCAAAACAGGAAAGTTTGGATTGTATGTTTCTACAATAAGTCTAAAGAAAGAATGTGATGTCATTGATGTTTTCATCTTTATGATTTTAATTTGCTTTCAATATTTAAGATTTTAACTTTAAAAACTTTTGCTCAAGGGAGAAATTCTATAACTGCGTTCTTGGCTCTCATGTTGTTCTACAACTTTTAGATGCATGGAGGAAAAGCAGGGGAGAGTATGAGGAAACAGTCAACTTGCTCACACAATCAATAGAAGGCAGATGGAAGCAGGTAATGAAAAAAGGAAATGCATTGGATATAGAGATAGTAATTGTCAGCCCAGCCATTGATGGCTAGCACTTTATGTATTTTTTGCCTGGATAGGATGAAATGGAGTTGCCATAACATTTTATATACATTTCATTTATATGCATTCAGTACTTTTGCAGATAAAATTAACTTATTTGAGTCTCTTCACACACTGAATTATATATCAGTGTTTCCATTTTCTTGTTGTGGAAACAGAAGTTCAGAGAAATTTAGCTACTTACCCTAGGAAGCATAGCTGGGAAATATGGAGTTCATCTCATTCCAAGTATCTCTTTTTCTAATTCCTGAAGGCAACTGTTCATTCATGAACGGTACCTGAAAAGTTATCATTTCATAGAATAATGTTGTTGGAAAGAGGGCAAATGCTGCTGTATAATTTTATTTTATAAATACCTGGGAAAGATAGAAGAAACTATGTATCACAAATATTAACTTCCCAAAGAAAAAAAAAGTACAATGTTTGCTTTCAAGTATAGGAATAAACACAAAAAAGACCCTGTTTCCAGAAGAACACAACTTTGTGCCAAATGTGCTTTACACTTATCAGAAACAGTTCCTCATTCACAATGTAAAAATGATGTTATTATTTTAGTTTATATATAACAGATGACATAAGGAGTGATTTTGTGACTAATTCAGGCCTCGTGGTTCTTTTTCCCACCCAAACAAATTCATACATTAGGCCATTTAATTTTTGCAGATCTACTGTTTCAAATTTTACAGTTAATTTTCAAGTTAGAAAACATACTGTTGTGTTTCCTTTCTATTTCTTCCTGAATATATTTGTGTTAAATTTTTATGCAATAATGAATCATTTTTTGACACATTCCAATATTTCTTTCTCACATGCCTTTCTTTTTTTCAGCTCCAATAATGAAATCTTCACTGAACCCACTGGCATTCATTTCTACTCTGATTTGTGTGAAGAACTGTTAGATTGAAGTTTTACACTGTCAACAACTAGAGGGGTTTGCTATGATCTTGTCACAGTCTATTTGTTTTGCACTGTTTATCTTCCCTCCACACGTTCCTTCAATGTAATTTCATGTGAAAATATGGTTAGTGGGCTGCTTTACTTATTCTTATAGATCATCAGTGGAAATATTAACTCTGACAGGAATAAATATAGGGCTCGGCACCACCCTACAAGATACTTGCTATCTTGAGTTTATTATTTACCATCATTCATTTTCAAAATCTGCCAGTTGCTTTTATGAAGTGTGTGTGTACATTTTACTCTAAGACCCTCCCATTAAGTTTGCTATTAAAATGTAAGCTCATCTGTAATTTGACACATTTATAAGAAGGGAAGAAAGTAGCTGAGTCTCTTCATAATCAGACTCAACTTCTAGGGCTGAGAAGGAGATTTTTATTTTTACCAGGTGATACAGGTTTGGCTGGGTAATTTTAGAAAGGCACAAATAGTTGTTTCTTGTATTGAAAATGTTGTTGTATGCCTACTATAATATTCCATTTTCAGGGTTACGTATTATTTACTTTAAAGAAAACTCAAGCTTTTAAGCACTTAAAAATCTAAGATTAATATAAAACACCAGTAGATTTTTCTTTCCAAAAAGATCTTCAGAAGTCATTGTTGGCAAACTTCCAAATACAAATTAAATAATGGATTTGTATGACATTTTTATCATATTAATTATATATTTATTCTTTTGGTGCACACTGTTTTGTACATTATATGTCTATTGGCAATGTCTGTGGATGGTATAAAGTTGCAGAAAAGTTTAAGTGCCAAGTTTTAATATGGCTCTGAAAGTTGTAGAAAATGACCATTGAGAATCATTCTCTGAATATTTACCAATTGAACAATAATAGAATGTTGGAATTGGAAATAATCATAAAGGTTTAATTTAGGCCAGAGTGTTTTGTTTTTGTTTTGCAGAAGAAGAAAATGATCTACAACAGGGAAGTGCATAGATTAAAAAATATTTAAACACTACATCTCAGACTAGAACTCAGGTCTGTAGAACTCTGATGCACACCATCCAAACTGTTTAATTGAAAAGGCCTGTTTATTATTTTTCTGTTGCTGTGTTACACATGAGCACCAACTTGGTGATTTTAAACAATCTACGTTTATTATCTCTCAGTATTTGTGGGTCAGGAGTCCAAACATGGCTTCCCTGGCTACTCTGTTCAGAGTTTCAAAAGGTTACCATCAGGTTGTTAGCCAGATAACATCCTCATCTGGAGGTTCAACTAGGGAAGAATCCACTTCCAAGATCATTCACGTTGTTGCTAAGAGTCATTTTCTTGTGACTATAACTGGGGGCATTGGCTTTCTGCTAGTCCTAGGCTGGAGGCCACTCTTAAGTCTTAGAACATGCTTAATGTTCCTAAAGGCCATCCACAGTTCTTTGGCAAGTGGGCTTCCTCTGCATGACAGCCTACTTCATCAAGCCAGAAAGGGCAATATCTCACCTCAAGGAGATCCCAGCACTTCTTTTAAGGGCTTTCACCTTATTAATTCTAATAAAATTTATTGGCGATCTTAATTACATTGGCAAAATCTCAACTTTGTCGTCATACTCTGTTAGCTAGAAGCAAGTCACAGATCCCACCCACACCTAAAGGAAATTATAAAAGGCGTGAACACTAAGGCATGGGAATCATGAGGGGCCACCCTAGTATATGTACACCACAGCTTGCATCTTGGATCCAAACCACATTAAAGCAATCTACTGGGCTTCCCTGGTGGCGCAGTGGTTGAGAGTCCGCCTGCCGATGCAGGGGACACGGGTTCGTGCCCCGATCCCGGAAGATCCCACATGCCGCGGAGCGGCTGGGCCCGCGAGCCATGGCCGCGGAGCCTGTGTGTCCGGAGCCTGTGCTCCGCAACGGGAGAGGCCACAGCAGTAAGAGGCCCGCGTACAGCAAAAAAAAAAAAAAAAAAAAAAAAAAAAAAAGCAATCTACTGAAACACTGGCACAAATATCACACACAGAAAGCATACATAAACCTTTGACTTTCCCCCAATAATTCAAGAAGCCTTCCTGTATCTATATGCATTCCCTACCTTCTCTCAAAGATCAAATCCAGTCTACCTTGTTCACAATCTCATCTTCTCTTTGTCTTGAGAATTTGAGAGAATCTATTTTCCTCTTCCTTTCTTCTTTCCCCTTCAACTGAGTTAGGCATTGAAATATATTATACATCAGCCCTCTCCAATAGAGATATCATGCAAGCCACATATATAACTACATTAAAAAGTAAAAACAAACATGTAAAACTACTTTTCATAATATATTTTATTTAATTCAACATATTAAAAATATCACCTTGAAATGCACTGAAGATATGTGTAAGAAACAATTTACATTATTTTCTTCTTACCAAGTCTGCAAAATCTGGTATGTGTTTTACTGTTACATCTCAATTTGGACTTTTTCCAGTTCTCAACAGGCACATGTGAAGAGTTTCTACCTTACTGACCAGTATAGCTCTTTTTTATTAAAAGCATCATTATAAAAAATCTTCCTCCAGCCATGGCCATATTGATTGGCTCTCTATTACTATTCTCGAAAATGTTTTCTACAAACAACTTCTAATGTATCAGTTGCTCTTTTACCCTTTCTCAGCTGGCTTCCCCCCTTACAAATCCATCATCAATACTGTTGCTAATATCTCCATGTTGCTAAACCAAATGGAAAGTTTTCTAACTAGAATTCTCATCATCTTTTTGCACAGTTGATGTCTTATTTCCTTAAAATTTCTTTCTCTTTAAATAATGTGTCAGCATTCATGTCTAGTTTTATCCCTCTATCACTGATATCGTCTTAATCCTGTCCTTAGTAATACTTAACAAACCAGGTTCAAAACAAAACCTTTACTCTTCCCTAAAACCTATTCCTCTTCTAATCCTAACCAACAAATGGCATAGCTATTAGCCCAGGTGTTTATATAATTGTATCATTCTCTATCTCTCTCTTGCTATCTCTTTGTCTCTCTCTCTCTACATATATATGTGCACTGTTTAATTCAAGAAATATTTGAGTTTGTACTTTTGTACTATTTGTCAAACATCATTCTAAATGGTAAAAAGACAGATAAGGACTGCTAAGGATTGATTTTGTGTGCATATGATATGAAGAGCAAGAGAGAAAATAATTATATATGTGATATAATGATTAATATATCATAATGATATAGACATAATATTGTAATTATATAATTTCATATAGAAAAAATAATTAAATAAAACAAGATATCAGTATGAGAATGATTATGAATTAGAATTACAATGTATGGTTTGGTCAAATTATCTGTGTGTGTGTGTGTGTGTGTGTGTGTGTGTGTGTGTATACCACAGATAACAGATAGCATATTTGTATATAAGTATTCATGTGTGAATAGACATATCTTCTCATGTATATAAATACTCAAATGAATATTTATATTCATATATATGTGTATATATGTACTAACTTAGTTCTCACACTAATCATATGAGAAAAAAGTTCCCCACTTACAGAAAGTTAAGTAATATCTCTCCTACAGTCATATTGTTGTAAATGATAGGGCTTGGATTTGAGTCACCCTTCTACTCAGTGGCATAATAAAGGCAAGGTAATGGGGCAAAGGTCCTATAATGGCAGTAGTACTGCTCTGGGTGCAGAAATGAAGGGGATGCATTGTCTGCATGTACAAACAATAATAAAACCAAATAACGCTAGTCTACTTTTTGTTATCAGCACTACTGATAAATCTAAACAGAATTATTGTCAGTGATAAAATACTATCACCTGCAAAAAAAACTTTTGGTGTCCTAATTTCTAAATGATTGTTGTCAGTAATGTTGATTTTAGTAATATACAGGCAGGTTATATTTATACATTTTACTTATTCCTTAATAAATATTATAACTTACATGAAAACTGATTTAGAGAATCCCCAGTTATAAGCCTCTCCCATACATTACCACTTTCAGCCATAGACCTTTGTTTTCAGAGCCAGTACATAATAATTTGAAACAGTTCCACTTGGTTTCAGTCAGTTGCAGTTCCTGTCTCCACACCCTATAGTCTGATATTTTAGTGTGTTAAGCAGTAGTTTTCAAAGAAAGGATAATAGCTCAGTGTTCATAAAGATGAAGAAACAAATTGATTTGCACTAAAGCTGTCAGTATATGTGCAAATCATTCTCTGAGCTTTGTGGAGGTTATTCTTTTTGAAACACTTCTTTATATTTGTTTAAACCACATTATTAAGGTTTCATTTATATATATGAAAGCTGTTCATATTCAGTGTATACAACTTGATGAGTTTAGAGATAAATATTCATCTGTAAAACCATAACCACAATATGTGACATAAACAAAACATTATCTCCAAAAGTTTCCTCATGATCTCTTTATTATTACTGTCATTGTTCTGTGGTAAGAACATTTAACATAAGATTTATCCTCTGAGAAATTTTGAAGTGTATCATATGGTATTGTTAACTATAGGCTCTATAGTGTGCAGTGGATCTCTAGTACTTATTCATATAACTGAAACTTTGTATCCTTTAACTAATGCTTCCCCATTCACCCCTACCTGTAGCCCCTGGGAACAATTATTCTACTTTCTGCTTCTGAGTTGACTATTTTAGATTACAATCTAAGTAGTATAAAATAGGACTTGTCCTTCTGTTTCTGGCTTATTTCTTTCACCATAGTGTCCTCCAAGAGTATCCACATTGTTGTGAATGACAAGATTTCCTTTTTTGTTAAAGCTGATTAATATTCTATCATATGTACATACTCTATTTTCTTTATACATTCATCCACATATAGGCACTTAGATTGTTTCCATATCTTGGCTATTGTGAATAATGATGAAATGATCAAGGGAGTTCATATATCTCTTCAGAATCCTGGTTTCAATTCCTTTGGATATATAACCAAAAGTGAGATTCCTATATTAGATGGTAATTCCAATGCATGCACAGAGAATAACTTTCCATTTATTAGTGTCTACTTGAATTTCTTTCATCAGATAGTTTGCTCTTAGTGTATAGAAATGCAGTTGGATTTTCTATGTTGATTTTGTATAATACAACTTTACTGAATTTGTTTATTCTAGCAGTATTTTTTGGTGGAATTCTTTAGGGTTTTCTATATATAAGATCATGTCACATGCCAACAGAAATAATTTTACTTCTTTCCAATTTGGATATTTTTATTTCTTTTTGTCATCTAATTGCTCTGGCTAGTTATTCTAGTACTATGTTGAATAGAAGTGGTGAGAGTGGGTATAATTTTATGGTTCTAGATCTTAAAGGAAAAGCCTTCAGTTTCTCACCATTGAGTATAATTTAGCTGTAAGCTTATTATAAATGACCTTTATTATGTTGAGATAAGTTCCTTCTATACCTAATTTGTTGAGTTTTTTTTTTTTTTTTTTTTTTTTTTTTGCGGTACGCAGGCCTCTCACTGTTGTGGCCTCTCCTGTTGTGGAGCATAGGCTCCCGATGCACAGGCTCAGCGGCCATTGCTCACGAGCCCAGCCCCTGCGTGGAATGTGGGATCTTCCCGGACCGGGGCACGAACCCATGTCCCCTGCATCGGCAGGTGTACTCTCAACCACTGCGCCACCAGGGGAGCCCGAGAAATTTTTTTATCATAAAAGTGTGTTGATTTTTTTCAAATATCCTTTCTGTATCTATCAAGATGATTATCTGATTTTTATCCCTCATTCTGTTAATGTGGCATATCACATTGACTGTTTTATGTATATTGAATCATCTTTGCACCCTAGGGATAAATCCCACTTGGTTATAGTGTATAATCCTGTATGTTTATGTGGTGTTGAATTCCGTTTGCTAGTATTCTGTTGAAAATTTTTGCCTACATGTGTATTGGGGATATTGGTCTATAGTTTTGTCTTCTTGTGGTATGCATTAGTATCAGGGTGATATTGGCCTCACAGGATGAGTTTGCTTTTCTATTTTTTGTAAGAGTTTAAGAAGAATTGGTATTAACTCTTCTTTAAATGCTTGGTAGAATTCACCTAGGAAGTCATCGTATCCTGGGCTTTTCTTTGTTGGGAAGTTTTTGATTACTAATTCCATTTCCTATGTTGCTGTTGGTCTTTTTAAGCTTTTTATTTCTGGGATTGAGTCTTTGGTAGGTCATCCTATGTGTTGACATATAATTATTTATAATAATTTGCCTTGATCTTTTTAAAATTTCTGTGACATCTGTTGTAATGCCTCCTCTTTCATTTCTGATTTTATTCATTTGAGTCTTTTTTTTTTTTACATGGTTAATCTAGCTAAGTTTCTATTAATTATTTTTATGTTTTCAAAAGTTCAACTCAGTTTTAGCAGTTTTTTCTATAGTTTTTCTATTTTCTATTACCTTTGTTTCTTCTCTATTTTTAAATATTTTCTACCTTTTGCCAACTTTGACTTTAGATTGTTCTTTTTCTAGTTTCTTTACATGATGAGGTGCAGTTAGATTGTTTATTTGAAATTATACTTTTTTAAATGTACATGTTTATTACTATAAACAATCCCTTTTAATGCTGCTTTTGCTGTATCCCATAAGTTTTGATATGTTGTATTTTCATTTGTCTCAAGATTTATTTCTGTTTTGATTTCTTCTTTGATCCAATGGTTATTCATGAATATACTGTTTAATTTTCATGTATTTTTGAATTTTTCTCTTTCCTCCAGTTTGATTTCTAGTTTCATTCCATTATGGTTGGAAAAAGATATGTGAAATATTTTCAATCTTATTAAATTTGTTAAGACTTGTTTTGTGACCTAGTATGTGATTTATCCTGGAGAATGTTTTGTGTGCTCTTGAGAAGAATGCATATTCTGCTGTTGTTGAGTGAAATATTCTGTGTACATCTATTAGGTAAATTTGGTCTATAGTATTGTTCAAGCCTGCTGTTTCCTTATTTACTTTTCTCTCTGGATGATCTATTATTGAAAGTGGGGTACTGAAGTCTACTATTGGTGTATTACTGTGGATTTCTCAATTCAGAACTTTCAATATTTGCTTTCTATATTTAGGGGCTCTGATGTTGGATGTGCAATTGACCTTTGAGCAATGTGAGGTTAAGGGCACTAACCCCACACACAGTTGAAAATCTGCATACTGGTATCTCTGCCTCAAAAGCAAATGTTGATAAATGACTGACCCAAGGCCAGGAAGCTAAAGCAGTTTGGATATAATCAGGACTCAAATTCTAATTTCTTTTGATTCTGCATATTGTGATCTTTTATCAAACACAAACTATTCCCACACACTTAAAGATCTGTAAAAATAAAGATGCAAGTACTATATTTATTGAAAAAAATCTGCATATAAGTGGACCCACACAGTTCAGACTCATGTTGTTCAAGGGTCAACTATATATATATGTATATATGTATATATATATATTTCTGTTTCTTATCTTGTCGATTTGACATTCTATCATTATATGATGACCTTCTTTGTCTCTTGGTGAGAGTTTTAAAGTTTATTTTGTCTTATATTATTACAGTCATTGCTACTCTCTTTTGATTACCATTTATGTGGAATATCTTTTTCCATCTATTTATTTTCTGCCCATTTGTGTCATTAAATCTAAATTGAGTTTCTGGTAAACAGTATACAGTTGGATCTTATTTATTTTTAGTCCTTTAAACCACTCTTTATCTTTTGTTTGAGTTTAATCCTCTTATGTTTGAAGTAATTATTGACAAATAATTGAAAGGACTTACTACTGTCATTTTGTTTTTTCTGTCTGATTTGTAGTTCTGTTGTTCCTCTTTTTTTAATTAATTAATTTATTTTTGCTGTGTTGCATCTTTGTTTCTGTGTGAGGGCTTTCTCTAGTTGTGGCAAGCGGGGGCCACTCTTCATCATGGTGTGTGGGCCTCTCACTATGGCGGCCTCTCTTGTTGCGGAGCACAGGCTCCAGACACGCAGGCTCAGTAGTTGTGGCTCACGGGCCCAGCTGCTCCACAGCATGTGGGATCCTCCCAGGCCAGGGCTTGAACCCGTGTCCCCTGCATTGGCAGGTAGATTCTCAATGACTGCACCACCAGGGAAGCCCTGTTGTTCCTCTTTTAATGTCTTCCATTGTGATTCTTTTTGGTAATGATATATTTTGATTTTTTCTTTTTGTATCCACTGTAGGTTTTTTTTTTTTTTTTTGGTTACCATGAAGTCTGCATAAAACTTCTTAGAGTTATACAAATAGTTAAAATAATTTAAAGCTGGTAACAATAACTATAATCACATGCAAAAAATCAACAATTTTACTCCTCCTACCCCACTTTATTATTGATGTCAAAATTTACTTCTTTTTATATTGTATATTCATTAACAAATTTTTGGATTATAGGTATTCTTAATACTTTTGTCTTTTAATTTTTATACTAGGGATAAGAGGGATTTACTCATCACCATTACAATGTTAGAGTATTCTGAATTTGACTATATATTTACTTTAATAGGGAAATTTCAAATGCTTTCTTGTTGCTGTTTAGCTTTCTTTTGTTTCAATTTGAAAAAGTCTCTTTAGCACTTTTTGTAAGTCAAGTCTAGTGACAAGTTCCCTCAGTTTTTGTTCTTTGGGCTTCATGAAGCTGGTTGCTCACCATAGATTTAGGGAAATTTCAGCCAGTATTACTTTAAATAACTCGTCTGCCCCTTTCTCTTTCTCTTCTCCTGGAACTCATCCGATGAATATATTGGTTCACTTGATCATGTCTCATAAGTTCCATAGACTGTCTTCCTTATTTTTTTAATTTTTTCTTTTTCTTCCTCTAACTGGATAATTTTAAATGATCTGTCATCAACTTCGCTGATTCTTTCTTCTGCTTGATCAAGTCTGCTCTTGAAGTCTTCTGTTGAATTTTTTATGTTGGACACTTTATTCTTCAGTTCCAGAATTTCTGTTTGGGTCTTTTTTTTATGGTTTCTATATCTTTGTTGTTCTATATCTTTGTTCTATATCTTTGTATCTTTCTATATATTTGTTTATGTATTATTTTCCTGATTTCATTTAGTTGTCTATCTTAAGATGATTGTTCTTTTTTTTTTTTCAGGCAGTTCAATAACATTGCTTTGGTGCTTTATGTAATTTGCTCTTTTGGTGGAATCATGCTTTACTAATTCTTATTGATCTTTGTATCCTTTTATTGATGCTTGCACATTTGAAGAAATAGTCACCAATTCTGGTCTTTTCAGATTGGCCTTGAAAGGGAAAGCCCTTCACAGTCAGCCTAGGCCAGAGATTCTGGTGGGCCAGGTGGCAGGGACCATGGGTGGACCAGCTGCTAAGGGATCTGTGGGCAAACAGGCAGGCCTGGTGTTTCAGTCCACAGGTAATTGGTCATGATGCTGGCTTCCTTGAGTATGGCTGTTGTCTTCATTTTTTTCTTCTTCTTCTTTTTTCAGAAACTGCATATTTGTAACTAAAGAACATCAATCCATTTCTTATTTTCCTTTTTATGTTGAAATTATTATTTTATTATTTATTTTAAATTCTAATTAGTACATGATTATAGATATGAAGTTCAGTAAAGAAAGTATTCACTACCTGCATTTGTTTTCTGGCCATTATCATTATTTATTTCATCCCATGATTATTAGCAAAAAAAATAAAGTTAAATTAAAAATGACAAATGGAGAAAGGGGAATGTTACAAATGACCTCTAGGTGTCAAATTTATGAGATACGAGAATGGTCTGGTGGTAGACCAGTGGTCCTAGCCTTTACATTACACCCAAGCCAGATAAACAGACATGAAGGAAGAATGGGTCAGTCAGAAGGACAAAAGGAGCCAAGTAACTATAAACTGGCTGTATCAAGGCATAAAGAGCATGTCAGTGTGGTTAGAAAGTGGTTATTGAGGGAGATTGACTCAAGGTCCTAAGAAATTAGATCATGTAGAGTTTTAAAGACCATAGTGAGCCAGTAGGTTTACTCTAAGTAAAAATGAGAGGGCTTCCCTGGTGGTGCAGTGGTTGAGAGTCCACCTGCCGATGCAGGGGACGTGGGCTCATGCCCTGGTCCGGGAAAATCCCACATGCCATGAAGCGGCTGGGCCTGTGAGCCATGGCTGTTGAGCCTGCGTGTCCGGAGCCTGTGCTCTGCAATGGGAGAGGCCACAACAGTGAGAGACCTGCGTATCGCAAAAAAAAAAAAAAAAAAAAAAGAGAGAGAGAAGCAAGTGGTGATTGGAGATTTTTAAGAAAGAAAGTTATAGGTTCTGATTTTCATTGTCAGAAACTTTGGAATCATCCTCTAAGCCAAGTCCTGTGAGTTTTTACTTCTAAAATTCAGGTAGATGATGTGACACATTGCACAGAGATGTTGCAAAGAAGCACTGGTATTTCTGTTATCAAATGTTTACTGAACTCATGACAACAATGAAGTTTTTTTTTTTTTAACAAAGTTTTATTGGAACACAGCCATGCTTACTCATTTATATGTTTTATGATGGTTTTCATGCTACAATGGAAGATTGAGTAGTTGCAATAGAGACTGTGTGGTCAATGAAGCCCCAAACATTTCCTATCTAACCATTTACAGGAAAAGAAAAGCCAACTCTTGATATAGAAAAAAAAATTTAAAGCCAAAATTTGTTTATTTGAAAGAATTGCTACAGTAACTACACCAGAGAAAGACTGATCACAGACAAAATAGAAAACACAAATTAATATATTAGGAATGAAAAAGTGGAGTTACCTGTAAAAATACAAATATTAGAAAATAATGTTAATATCACTTTTTGAGAAGACAATTGACATATGGGGTGAAATGAACAAATTTGTCAAAAAAAAAAACCTGCCAAGAAAGAAAAAATATTTCTGAATATCTATATTTCTACTTAGAAATAAATATTGATTACCCTGCATTAAATAAAAAGAGAACAAACAAAAAAATCAGGTCCAGATAGCTTTGGAGAATAAAAATAGAGGGTGTACTTCCAAAGTCTTTTTATGAAGCCAAGATAAAAATAAAATTTTGTAGCAATTTCATTGTGTGATAACTGAGCACAAGAACATAATGTTTGCCAGATGTCTTAGTTCATCAACATCTGGGTATACTGCCTATTATTTTTCAATACCTATTTGCAAAATGCTGGCAGGTTTTCATTAAACTGACTTGAAAACAACAATCTTTCTCAAATATGATTTTAACCTCTAATCAATCTCTGTTACATTATTCAATTCTGGGCAAGGCATTGCTAACACTAGATGTTCTAGAATTCTCTCTTCTCTGAATTAAACCAATACTCCTTAGTTGAGAGTGGATTTATTATATGTTTATTAGTAGACTTTATTGAATGCAGCCTGCTTTTTTTTTTTTTTTTTTTTTTTGCGGTATGCGGGCCTCTCACTGTTGTGGCCTCCCCCATTGTGGAGCACAGGCTCCGGACGCACAGGCCCAGTGGCCATGGCTCACGGGCCCAGCCTCTCCACGGCATGTGGGATCCTCCCAGACCGGGGCACGAACCTGTATCCCCTGCATCGGCAGGCAGACTCTCAACCACTGCGCCACCAGGGAAGCCCTGCAGCCTGCTTTTGAAAGCGGAATTATAACTTCTTAAGCTTTTCACTATATCACTTAAAGTAACTGATCCTTACTGAAAATTTATGAATCTAATGCAATATTGTTAATGGATTTGATAAATGCTCAAATTTTACATGCTTAAAAATTAACACCAAGAAACAAAGAGGATATGGTAACTCTTTTACTATTTTGTTGTTAAGAGGTTCTCGTTACTGATAGTTATACTGACCTCTCTGACAGGAATATCATGGGAAATGTTGTATTAATGATTGAAGATCATTGTGAAAATGTGAAGTGCCACATAAATACTAAATTATTCCTGACATAAGGAACTAGACTATATTAGCTGTCCTAGCAATAAATGTCAGATCATGGGATTATTTCTGGAAAGTAGCTATTGTCTAATCTCTGTCCCTTTAGCTTTTTGAAGAAGCTAAGGGTACATGAGTTACTGTTAGTAAAATTGAATAAACTCTACAGGTTTTCTTTTACCTTACAGTACTTAATAGGATCACAGAAATATTAGATTAACAATCAATCAGGGAAGAAAGACCACCAGGATTAGAAAAAAATGATGTGAAATTCCAAAAGTAGAACAAAATGTCTGTACAATATCAACAGACCAAGGAATTCTGTTCAAAGAAATGCATACTTAATTATGAAAAGGATAAGGGGAAGATGGGCATTTTGGTTCCACATGACATGTCTCACAAGTGGATATCTCCAGGAATAAAAAGGATTCTATGTAATAGGTATAATGATGAAACTGTTATAAACATGAGAATGTGTAAAAGGCATACTATTCATATTTCCATTAGCAGAGAGGGCAAATAAAGATCCATAAATAACAAAAACAATCAACCAAATTAAAAATGAACATAAATCACTGCATTATAATTTAGAATGGTTTTAAGAAATTAGTTGAATGTAAGAAAAGTAAATCCACTTTTTGGTGATGCTAAAGACATTCTCTTCAAATATTCTGGAGCTACTTTTAAAATACTCATAGGGAAAGAAAGAAAACAATAGGACATGACACAGTTACTATAAATCTGATTAAATCAGGTTTATGGTTTTCTAGTATTTTGAGGAAACTTAGAAAAGTGATAAGTATTATAATTTCAGTACAGGATATAAGTGTTAGTGTAAAATTAAGAATGTTGCTAATTTGAGTAACATGGATGATAAGGTAAAATTGAAAGGAAATACACAAATATCGTATCATATTAAAGTTTAAAATGTTACAGGAGACATCTTCATGTCAGACAGCACTTAACCTCCACAAACTCACAAAACCTTCCTAATATAACAATTGAGTAAGTTTTAAGGACTAAATTAAAAAGGAAACAGGGGAGGAAAAATCAGGAACAATGTTCTGGAAACTGTATAAATAGTGTGCTGAGGAGCAATCTGATTCGTGGGTTTGAACTCCCATAAGTTTCTGGGATTGGCTGTAACAAACATGTAAGTGGGGGTGAACTTGATATGAAAACAGGAAGATTGATTGACAGTATATCTAAAAGGAAGATATACCCATGTTTCACTTGCCTCATTCCATGCAACCTGGGGATGATTCCACTTCTATATAGCAGAAACTAAGCATTATTCTCTGAAGAGGGTAATTAAAGACCCTGGACTGACAGATAACAGGTATGGTTGTTTAAAGGAAAGTTTACATACCAATATTATAAATGTTGGGACCCACTAATGTCTTTTCCTGCTACAACTGTGCAATTTTCGAGAGCAGTTAGCCAGGCATATATTCTTCCAAGCTAGAAAATCTTACTAGCTCAAAGAATGACTAAAAGTTCTGACATAGAGGATTCCCTCCTGAAATGGCTCAGCTAGATGATACCTCAATAATGACCACAGAAAAGAAGCCCCATCTGTAAGTGTAGAATTTTCAAACAGTGTTTTCATAACCCTGCTTTTAAAGATAAGAAAACAACCAGGGATCACTAGAACTTTGCTTTAAAAAACAAACAATGAAACCAAAAAGCCTCTATTGTAATAGATTGAGACTGCAATAAACAAAAAGGGATATAATAAAAACAGTTGGTAAAGATTAGAAACTGTTCAGGAAGATAAAATGGCCAGCTTCTGTGCATTAAAAAAAAAGTTACAGCATTAATTAATCAAGAGGATGCCATTAAAAGCAATATTCAGAGGACAAAAAAAAATTTAAGAGACATTAAATAAAAGAATAAGAAATCTCTAATAAAATAGAAAACATGAAATGGAAATTATTAGAAAGTAACAAAAATGAAAAAAATCAAACAATCCATCTGCAAAGTATAGACAGAAATAAAAGAAGTTTTAGAAGAGAGAACATCAAGAGGAGTTCGCAGAGCCAAAGAAAGGAAGATTGACGGGCCTAGAGTGCCAACAAATGAATCAATGAAGACCTATGGCAAAGCATATCAACATAACATTTCAGAGAACTAGGAACATAATTTGATAGTTTATCACTCTCTTCATCCATACACGTCCCTCTTCTGCTTCCAAGAGAGCTCACACTCTTTGAGTTTTTCTTATTCTCTGGAAACTCATTCTTAGTATCTTTTTCCTTTTCTTTTCTTTTCCTTTTTTTAATTTTTATTTTATATTGGTGCATAGTTGATTAACAATGTTGTATTAGTTTCAGGTGTACAGCAAAATGATTCAGTCATACATATACTTGTATCTATTATCTTTCAAATTCTTCTCCCATTTAGGTTATTAAAAAATATTGACCAGAGTTCCCTGTGCTATACAGGTCCTTGTTGGTTATCTATTTTAACTATAGTAGTGTGTACATGTTAATCACGAACTCCCAATCTTCATACCCCTCAACCTTCCCCCCGGTAACCATAAATTCGTTCTCCAAGTCTGTGATTCTGTTTCTGCTTTGTTAATAAGTTCATTTGTATCATTTTTTTTTATATTCCTCATATAAGCCATATCATATGATATTTGTCTTTCTCTGTCTGATTTACTTCACTTTAGTATGATAATTTCCAGGTCCATCCATGTTGCTGCAAATGGCATTATTACATTGTTTTTAACTGCTGAGTAATATTCCATTGTATATATGTACTACATCTTCTTTTTCCATTCCTCTGTTGATGAACATTTAGGGGGCTTCCATGTCTTGGCTATTGTAATCAGCACTGCAATAAATATTGAGGTGCATGTATCCTTTCAATTCTCTGGATATATGCCCAAGAGTGGGATTGCTGGATCATATGGTAGCTCTATTTTTAGTTTCTTAAGGAAGCTATATACTGTTCTCCATAGTGGCTGTACCAATTTAGATTACCATTAACAGTGTAGGAGGGTTCCCTTTTCTCCACACCCTCTCCAGCATTTATTGTTTATAGACTTTTAATGATGGCCATTGTGACTGGTGTGTGGTGATATCTTGTAGTTTTGACTTGTGTTTCTTTAATTTTTAGCGGTGTTGAGCACCTTTTCATGTGCCTCTTGGCCATCTGTATGTCTTCTCTGCAGAAATGTCTATTTAGGTCTTCTGCCCATCTTTTGCCTTGGTTGTTTGTTTGTTTGTTTGTTTTTGATATTGATCAGCATTAGATGCTTGTATATTTTGGAAATTAATCCCTTGTTGGTCACAGCATTTGCAAATATTTTCTCCCATTCTGTGGGTTGTCTTTTCGTTTTGTTTATAGTTTCCTTTGATGTGCAAAAGCTTTTGAGTCTAATTAGGCCCCATTTGTTTATTTTTGTTTTTATTTCTATTACTGTAGGAGACAGAGAAAGATATTGCTGCAACTTATGTCAAGGAGCATTCTGCCTATGTTTCTCTCTAAGAGTTTTATAGTATCTGGTCTTACATTTGGGTCTTTAATCCATTTTGAGTTTACTTTTGTGTATGGTGTTAAAGAATGTTCTAATTTCATTTTTTTACATGTAGCTATCCAGTTTTCCCAGCACTATTTATTAAAGAGACTGTCTTTTCTCCATTGTATAGTCTTGCCTCCTTTGTCATAGATTAACTGACCATAGGTGCATGGGTTTATTTCTGGACTTTCTATCCTGTTACATTGATCTATATTTCTCTTTTTTTGCCAGTACCATACTGTTTTGATGACTGTAACTTTGTAGTATTGTCTGAAGTCAGGGAGCCTGATTCCTTAAGCTCTGTTTTTCTTTCTCAAGATTGCTATGGCTACTCAGGGTCTTTTTTTTTTTTGTCTCCATACAAATTTTTATTATTCTTTGTTCTAGTTCTGTGAAAAATGTCATTGCTAATTTGATAAGGATTGCACTGAATCTGTAGACTGCCTTGGGTAGGACAGTCATTTTGACACTATTGATTTTTCCAATTCAAGAACATGGTATATCTTTCCATCTCTTTGTTTCATCTTCGATTTCTTTCATCAGCATCTTATAGTTTTTGGAGTACAGGTCTTTTGTCTCCTTAGGTAGGTTTATTCCTAGATATTTTATTCCTTTTGATGTGATGGTAAATAGGATTGTTTCTTTAATTTCTCTTTCTGATCTTTTTGTTGTTAGTGTATAGAATGTCAACAGATTTTCTGTGTTCTAATTTTGTGTCCTGCAACTTTACTGAATTCACTGATGAGCTCTAGCAGTTTTCTGGTAGCATCTTTAGGATTTTCTATGTATAGTATCATGTCATCTGCAGACAGTGACAGTTTTACTTGTTTCTTTCCAATTTGAACTCCTTTTATTTGTTTTTCTTCTCTGATTATTGTGGCTAGGACTTCCAAAACTATGTTGAATAAAAGTGGTGAGAGTGGACATCCTTGTCTTGTTCCTGATCTTAGAGGAAATGCTTTCAGCTTTTCACCATTGAGTATGATGTTAGCTGTAGGTTTGTCATCTATGCTGATTCTTCCTTCTTTCTCCATTTTGTTTTTAATGTTGAAGTGTCCCAGGGCTCAATACTCAGAACTTTTCTTTCTATTTTCATTTCCTTGGTGTTCTCTTCCAGTCTCATGTATTTAATCTTTATTCTAAGTTCCATAATTACACTGGTAATACTGGCCTTTGTCTCAGCTTCAGCTTGCAAGTTTATCTATCCAGCATCTCAACTCAACATGTGTAAAAATGAATTCCTAATTTTCTTTTTCACCTCAATCTGCTCCTCCTGAGGCCATGCCTCTCATTTTATGGCAACTCCATCTTTCCAAGTGTTCATCACAAAAACTGTGATGTCATGCTTGAATTCTCTCTTTTTTTAATGTCCAATCACTTAGAAAATCCTGTTTTCTCACATTTAAAATGCGTCTAGATCTGAGCACCTCTCACCATCTCAGCTGCTATCTCTGAGTCTGTTCTACCATCATTTCTTATTTGCTGTGATATTATCACTGTTCTTTCCACTCCTTCACCTGCTGCCCAGCGTTCCATTTTCAACAGAGCAGCCAGGTTGGTTTTGTTTTTTTTAAGTATTAGCATTTACCTGCTCATAATATTGCAATGGTTTCTCATTCCCCTCATAGATAAAACCAAAGTTCGGACAATAGTTCACAGGGCCTTTCATGATCTAGCCATTTATTTTCTCCCTCACCACATCCACTACTAACCTGTTATCTAAATCCCTGGATTTAATCTAGACGTGTTCCAGCCAAAGGGGCCTTAACGCTCACCATTTTCTCTGCCTAGAATGATTTGACCAATGTATTTGCATGGCTGATCCTTTTATTTCATTCACTTCTTTGCTCAAGTGTCCCTTTCACTGCCTGGCTCCCTATTTACATTTTATCCTACATTTCCTACAGGCAATTCCAGATATCCTTTTTTCTGCTCCACTTTTTACTTTGGCCATAGTATTTATTACCTTCCAATACTCTCTTAAATTTACTTATTGTGTTTATTATTTATATTCTTCTCTTTAATGTAAACTCCATAAGGTGAAGCATTTTAATCTATTTTCACTCACCAGTGTATCTTAAATGCTTAGAAAGTTGTCTAGCACATAACAGGCACTTACTGAATATTGTTAAATGAAAGAATGAAGCATTGCTGGACATATTCATGTGGTAATAACATTATAATGACTGAATAGTGATCTAACAAATTTACAATATATCAGCTTTGAGAGGCTTGGAAGATGAAAAATCAGAGAAATGGAAAAGGTAAAATAAACTCATGTATTTCATAGATTAATATAATTAGTGATTAAAACATACAAAAAAAGAGTAGCAAGATAAGCCTGCAAGTTAGAGATAGGGGTAAAAATGCCAAAAGGATCAGCTAAAATTGTTGAAAGCTATAGCTTGTAGGCAATGGAAAGTAATTTGATTCTGGGTCAGGCTGATTTTTTTTTTGAACTAAATACTTAACTCTGTGAAAAGGTAACTTAGACAGAAAATAACATTAATTTTAAGATATATTTCCATTAAATACAAGAACAGAAATTAATATTATAACTTTCAAACATATTTGAGGTCGGCAATGGAGAGAGGCCAAGTGAGTTAGAATTTCCATCTTCCATAGTAGGGATCAATACTCTCTTATAAAATAAAAAATGAAAAAAAAAAGGTGAGAAGTGCTAATAAAAATTGATCATTATCATGAGTTTATATTCTAGGACACACCTTCTATACCATTTATTTCATTTTTACAGAAGCTGCTCCCATACAATTCCTCCTTTTATGAAAATGTATGCTTTCAAAAATTTTCCTAGCTCTGTAGATGACTTTGAAGTCCTGTCCAGTATACTCTTATGCTTTGATAGAGCAATTTGATATTTATATACTATGATGTTTTTGAAGCAGACCTAGATTTCCTAATCTATATGCTTTGCTTTTTTTCATGTCTTTCATAAATCTCATGACATCTATTAAAACTGTTAGAGATTGCAAATGCTCATCAAGCATTCGTATTCTAAAGGGATATAGGTGTGCAATAGGTCCAAATTATTTAACCTCTGTGGGATAATAATAGTACCTACCTAATAAAAATATGGTGATGATTAAATGAGTAAAAATATTTAGGATGTTTAGAACAGCATCTGTCATTTTTAATATTACCTGAGGATTTCTTCTTCTTACTATTTTTTTAATGTGGATTTATTCCTGTAAAGACATGTATTGGCTCTCTGAATCTTAGTTAATCCCAAAGTCTAAACCTTCAGAGATCTCTCCAGTGCATCTTTTACCTGGCATCTTACAGACTGAGGGGAAAAAAATGTTTTCTACAATGAATCAACTAAGTGTAGTAATGGCGTTATTACATTTTGCTTCCAGAAAAATAATCCAAGGAACTATGTAGAAGATAAATTGGTAAGTGGAAAATTGGACAGAGAAACTCTGGTTATGAAATGCTTTAATCAATATATGGGAATAGAAAGAGGTCAGATTCCAAAAACGTTTCAAGCAAAAAGTAACAAAGTCACATATCCTTTAAAGATCTATTTCCATTAATCTGAGAAAGTAATATAGGAAGGAATGGACATGGTGAAGGAAGGTAAAATTTACTTAAGTTTGAACTGCCTGCAGAAGTTCTTCATAGAGAAATCCAAAATAGTTGAGGCACATCAAGATACAGATTGTAGGGCCTCCCTGGTGGCGCAAGTGGTTGAGAGTCCGCCTGCCGATGCAGGGGATACGGGTTCGTGCCCCGGTCTGGGAGGATCCCATATGCCGCGGAGCGGCTGGGCCCGTGAGCCATGGCCGCTGAGCCTGCGCGTCCGGAGCCTGCGCGTCCGGAGCCTGTGCTCCACAACGGGGGAGGCCACAACAGTGAGAGGCCCGCATACCGCAAAAAAAAAAAAAAAAAAAAAAAAAAAAAGATACAGATTGTAGGTCAAGTTATGACAGGATCCTGGGTGACAAATTTTAAACAGATGTCAGAGTTGGGCCATGCCAGGTGCAGGTATATTTTACCTGGTGTAAAGCATTACACTTGCTGTGATGGATAGATAATTGGGTGTATGATAACCTGCTCCAGTTGTCTCTTGCTATTTGAGACAGCACAAAATGTAATGGCTTAAAGCAAAAAAATGTATTATTTTCTATCATGTTTCTCTGAGTTGACTAGGATCAGCTGGGCAGTTCTTGCTTGATGCCTCTCATTGTGAATGCAGTTGAAGAGTAGTTGGGAACAGAGCCATTTTTAGTCCAACATGGCAGGATATCCAAGATGTCTCGCTCACATTGCTGAGAACCACTCCTGGTTGTTGGTTGTGAGCTCAGCTAGAGAGCAGAATGCACAGTCCCTGCATGGTTCCTAGTGTATCTTGGGCTTCCCACTGCGTGATAGTTGGGTTCTAAAGATGTGTGTCATAAGAGACAGAAAGTGAAAGCAGTCTGGGCCCAGAAGATGGAACTACATCATTTCCTCCATATTCAATGGGTGAAAGCAGTCACACAGTTTGCCCATATTCAAGGGGAGAGGTCTCTTCACTGTAAGCATGTCAAATGATTCATAATATTTTAATACATCAGCCAACTTTAGAATTAAAATGATTACAAAACACTTAGCTTTGGCTTACCCTCTTTTCCCATGTTTTCAAAGATTTTTTTTTTCATAGATTCACTGTTAGCTATCTTTATTTACACAAGGACAAAAGAAGGTAAGATGGCTTTGACTATTGTGGATGGAGCAGGGAGTGATCCCATGATCTCTCTAGTGGGCACCAGAGTGAATGGCCCTGGCCAGTGAGAGATAAAGAGAGTTAGGTCACTTCTGGGAAAGGAAGAAAGTGGAATATTTGAGATGACTTATTCATTTTAAGTTTTCTTTACCTCCACTACTTGACCCCTAAATTATCAGTTTGGAGCAAATATAATGTTGTGTGAAAAGTTAAGCTTGTGGCTTATGTATGACATCCAATGGCCTGGTATTAAATCCTTATCCTCCCAATTACTAACTTATACTGAATACTGTATTTCTTTAAGCCTCTTTTCCCATCTGTTAATAGTACCTAACTATATTTGTATTTTATAGTAGGTCCTATGCTTTCTTATTTCATATTAAATCAAAATCTCTGTAAATAAATTCTGGAAGGTAAATGTATTTCTCCCCAAAGTTTCAAAGTATAGAACACGGCCTAGTTCTGGGTCTTCTGATTCCTAGGTTGGGTTACTGCCTACACTTGCATTTATTCAGACTTTTAAAAAATTCATATTGTCACCTTTAATTTGCTAATTCACCTGCAAAGTCTGTGGCTTAAAGACATTGTCTCCAACCAAGTTCTTTTGGTGATCAGTATCAAGACTCAAGTTAAAGCCTTGGCATTCACTGACACTCACTCTCCTGACTGACACCACTGAAATTCATAAGTAAATGCTGTGACTTTGGCAAAAGTTCTGCATGTATTTAGATATCAGGCAGTATGTTTACTACTTCAAGGCAGTATAATCAGGTTACCATGGAACTGGAAGAGGACAGTCAGCAGTAAATCACTGAAAGATTTCAAACTTACAGGCCTATAATCCTGGGTGTAGTGTATTGCCATCTTGGATAAATGGCTAAATAAAATTTTATAATCGTTCTCATTTTCAACAGAAAGAGAAATTCATTGCAAATTATAAACTCTTTCCTCACGGCTTCCACAGCTTATGAAAGTACGGCAATAAGACATGGCAAAAAAACAAGAAGAATAATTGGCAGAGAAGTTTTAATTAAATTAACATACCAATCTTCCAAAGCTTAATTATTTAAATTACTAACAGCACACTATGGAGGTGACAAAACAGTGTCTGAGACCTCAAAGAAAACAGAATGGTTTAACGGCAGTTATTTTGCCTTTTAAAATGCATTCTCAGTGAATATTTAAATGGAGAATCTAATTATTTGAGGAGGTCAATAGGTGACATTTTAGTAATCAATGCCTAGCCCCGTAAACTGACCTTGAGTTTATCCTAATTAAGTCAGTTTTCTCTGTTGTTTGACAGCTGCATGGAAGTACATAATGTTTATCTCTTTTTTTCAAAAGCAAAACACTTATTGACTCAGTTTTTTTTTTTTCTCTTTTTTCCCTCTATTGCTTTGGGCTACATTATAGCAAAGAAATCTTACAATCACAGGTAAGAGTGAGGGTCCCTTGTGTTTACTAGTATCTCCCAATTTAATAAACATGAGTTACTTTTTTTTCTTAATTCATTTTACAAGCATATGAGATTAGAGAATTTAGGGTCTGTATAACTGAAACAGGAAAGTAATGAGCATAACATTCTGGATTTTGTGATAGTTTTACATATACCTTGGAACTAGAAGTGCACATCCATGCTTTCTTCTGAAGAGGGATCAAAGACAAACTCGGGGAATGGAATATTAAAGAAAAAGTAATTGTGAATAAAGGTCAATTCAAAGAAAGGTAAGCAAGATGGCAGGGAGCTCATCACGTGCTTGTGCATTTGAGAAGCCAAGAAGAGAGAACTTGCAGATTACTCTCTGGATTAGCCTTCCTTGTGCATGTATTTTGCTATTCCTGCATCTTGACAAGAGGTCGGTAAAATTTCCTTTAACCTGACAACACTTGTGTGGGACATTGCTGGGACACGTAATCCATCACCACCGCAGCATTTTTTGTTATACAAGAATATATTGGACTGAGAAAGAGATGATTGGAAAATAATCTTTCTTTTAGTTAGCTGTGACCTCCTCTTCTTCCCTAACTGCAAATGATTAAAAGGCCCAGTTTTGTTCACTTAATAAATTTACTCAGATATTTCAAGATTACTTGGCTCCTAATAGTATAATATTCATCTACCAAATATGAAAACTATGAATCTATCCTTAATTTTTTTAGTTGAAGAAAACTAAACTAAACTAAGTTTTTTAAATGTACATTGAGTGTTTACTTAAAGCAATAATATGACACATCTCTGTACTTGAAGAGTGCAGATCACTTAATAAATGTATGAGATGTCTTTAAAAATAATTTATACTTTTCCTGTCTTTGCCTTTATACATTTCCTAAGGAAAAAACTGGTGAAATAAGAAAAGTAGGGACTTCCCTTGTGGTGCAGTGGTTAAGAATCTGCCTGCCAATGCAGGGGATATGGGTTCGAGCCCTGGTCCAGGAAGATCCCACCTGCTGCAGAGCAACTAAGCCCGTGCACCACAACTACTGAAGTCCGTGCACCTAGATCCCGTGCTCCTCAACAAGAGAAGCCACCACAATGAGAAGCCCGCACACCACAACGAAGAGTAGCCCCTGCTCACCACAACTAGGGAAAGCCTGCTCACAGCAATAAAGACCCAACACAGCCAAAAATATATATATACACACACATATATATAAATAAATAAATATTTTTTTTGTGAAAAGGAAAGGTAAAGAAATGAAACAACTTTCATATTCCCCCAATAATAATTCTATCTTTAAAAGAATGTTCAAGGTGATAGCTATTCAGGAAATTAGAAAATAAACATAACAGAAATGAACACCAACCACATTCCAGCCAGGCCTGTTATGAACAGAAGATTAGTCCATGCTAGTGTTTTCTCCATGACAAACTTACTTCCTTTTCCAACCCTCATTTTCAATATTACTGTCTAACTCTGGGCCTGTTTTTTTTTTTTTTTTTTTTTTTTTTATGGTACGCGGGCCTCTCACTGTTGTGGCCTCTCCCATTGTGGAGCACAGGCTCCGGACACGATGGCCCAGCGGCCATGGCCCACGGGCCCAGCCACTCCGTGGCATGTGGGATCCTTCCGGACCTGGGCACAAACCCGTGTCCCTTGCATCAGCAGGCGGACTCTCAACCACTGCACCACCAGGGAAGCCCTGGGCCTGTTTTTAATATAATCATTACTCAGATATGCCACGAAAAAGGACACAGAGTAGGCAAATGCACTAATGTTTTCATGTAAAGGCTGGTGATAGTTTATTGGTACTCTTCTATTTTGATGGGCTTGATTCTTTAGATCTCTTGTAGAAGGACAAATAAAATTAAGGCAGATAGAAATTCATGACTGAATGTACAAGAATACCATAAGAAAACATAATTCTTGAGAAAAAAGGCTGAAAACAGAGTGGTAAAAAGAAGTGTGAACAAGATAGCATTATTTTTGTTATGAACAAAAGCAAAGAAAGTTTTCTTCATGTTTTCAAATTTAGTGCCAAAATATAAGATATTATTTGAGATTATACTTTTTAACAGTAAAACTGTAGCAAACATTAATTAAAACAGACAAACCAAAATTTACACAAATGGCAAATAAGCACTTTAGATTATCTATATTGTACATATGTAACAAAATTCTAATAAAATTTTTCTCTAGGTTTTTGAGTTAAACGACACTGATTTCCTTGATCTTCCAATATTTCTCCAATAAGCTTATAAAAACTTGGAATTCTGAAATATTATCTTTATTTAAATGTATACATTTTTAGTTTTAGTAGGATATTTGCACACTACTGATTTACCAAAGTGTTTGTTTCTTCCTGTCTTCAATCTACTCACATACTGATAAAAGAATACATTCATCTCTGTGGGAAACTGTCTATTCCTCATTTTTAGCTCACTCAGTTTGGATGGACTTAATCTGTTCTCAATTTCACAAGCAGGTAATTTTTTTTTTCTAAAGGAACAAAATCATTCTATACCCTTGACCACAGTTCATCCTGTTATCATTAGTGTAAGAGAAAGTCAGACTCAGGACACCTACTTATTCTTCCTACTAGATAGGAGGTTAAAGTGACATTACACTTGATATTGCTGTAGCTACCCTAGGGCTAAGGGAAGAAACTTGCTGAAAATAAGATTGACACAAGGAAAAGAACATAAGCTATGAGATGTAAAATTGCTTAGGAATGGAGTGGCCTCACTGTTAATGAGCTACTTGAGCATATCACGGAGTAAAATGATGTGATGTAGTACTCTAAGTAGATATCAGAAGATAATTCCAGGCAGAGGAAGCAGAACTGGTGTAGGTAGGAATGGGCTTATTGTCAAATTTGGCCTAATGTCCAAAAAATAAAGGTTACTGTATATCTAAGATAGTGGGAAGGTAATAAAATCAGAATCATGAGGAGGTGAAGATAACATCCATGCTTGTAGGCCATCGAAACATTTTGATTTTATTCAAAAATGGGTAGTAAGTAGAAGATTTTGAGTAGTGGAATGACATGATCCCAATTACATCTTTAACCTGATGTCAGAACACTAAATGGAGAAGAGTTCTGGGGCGGAGTAGGGAGAGTTACAAGACAAACATGGAAGCAGAAAATCAGTTTAGAGGTTAGTGCAACTTTCCCATTGAGAGAAAGGGTGCTGTTACTGAAATAAATATTCAGAATAAGATGTGAATTGTGAAGAGTCTAGAAATGTGATGGCAATTATGAGGTCTTGTTTTATTTCCCCTGCCATCACATCCAAATATTAGCTTCATTAATGTGAAAACACAGAGGTACTGTTTAGGAACTAATGAACACTTTATGTACTATAAGCTGTAGGAGGTGCAAGGTATTTAATAATTATAAGTGTCCATCAGTGTACTCTGATTATACTTGCAACATTTTGATTAAATTTCTTGTATTAAATATGAGTTAGAAAATTGTTGATATAATATGAAACTTGAAAATATAATCTAAAATGCATTTAACCTGCAGAAAACTAATGAAGCAATTGATAATAAGATGGAATAATTTGGTATTTACATAGTTGAAAGTGGGCAGCTTCCAGACACTAAATTAGGAGAATTAGAACATTAAGTGATATTTCTAAAACAGATTTTCTAACATGGGAAATCTAAGCAGTGTAAAGAAATTCAGACTGAATTATTTTTTAGAAATCACATAAGGACATGGTTATTGACACTATGTCTCTCTAAAATTAACTTGTTAAATGCATGCTTATATATTTATTGTCAGGTTATAAGCTTTATAAATTGTATCTCTGGAATGAAATAAAAACATTGTATTTGTGTAGGTGCAATACTTAAAATTTTTTTTAAGAAAATGTTTAAGGAGTTGCTGTAAAATTAATTTTCCTCTCATGGACTCAGGGAATATTTGTTTTTAGGATTAAAAGAAAAATATTCTCCTATAATCCATTTTAATCTCAGAGAAAGATGATTAATGGGTATTTGTGCATTTTTGAACAAGGAAATTGATCTTATATATCTTCCCTCACTTAAGAACATTACCAGCTCCAAAGCATGTGCATCAGCTTTGTAAGGATACAAAGCCAATCATACCTCACATCTTGACATCTCAGAATGGCAATCATTCTCATACCTATTTAGTTAACACAGAATACAGAACACAAAGATTCTCATGGCTAGGACCATCTTCATGATGTAGGATTAAGAATTAGTGGCCATTCTGGATATGCAACCTCTCTCTCAACTTTATGGAGGGGTAAACATATCAATTATTAGTTTTAGTTTTGTTTCATATATATGTGTATATATATGAAAATATATACAGATTGTTTCATACATACTTTATTTACATATATAAAAGGTGAGGTGTAATTCCCATAGCATAAAATTTACCTTTTTAAAGTGTAAAATTTAATGGGTTTTAGTACCTTCACAAAGTTGTGTAACCATCACCACTATCTAATTCTCCATTTTTAACACCCCAGAAGGAATGAGATACCCATTAGCACTTATTCCATATACCCGTCTTCTGCCTGGCAACTGATAATTTCCTTTCTATCCCTATAGATTTGCCTATTCTGGACATTTTGTATAAAAAGAATCCTGCAATGTCTGGCCTTTCATGTCTAGCTTCTTTCACTTAACATGATATTTTCAAGATTCATTGTTGCTGTAACATCTATCAATAATTCCTATATTTTTATGACTGAATAACATTATTATATGGATATACCATATTTTATTTATAGATTCATCAATTGACAGATATTTGGATTGTTTCTACCTTTTGGCTATTATGAAAAGTACTGCTGTAAAAATTTGTACACAAATTTTCATGTGGACCTATGTGTTCAGTGTTTTTTGGTGGACTTTCTGGGGATTGCTGGACCATTAAGTAACTTTAGGATAAATATTTTGAGGAATTTTCAAATTGATTTTCTAAACAGCTGTAACATTTTATATTCCCACAAGCAATAAATGAGGGTTCCAATGTTTCCACATCCTTGCCAAAACTTTTTAATTTGCATTAAAAACAATTATAGCTATCCTAGTAGGTCTGAAGTGCTATCTCATTGTGGTTTACATTTGCATTTCCCTAATAACTAATGGTGTTGAATATCTTTTATGTGCTTATTGGCCATTTGTATATCTTCTTTGGATAATGTTTAACCCGAGGGCTTTGTCCCTTTTTTAATAGGATTGTGTCAAGAGTTTAGTTAAACTACTCTATGGTATTACTGCTTTGGTGTCCATTTTGGTTGGCCAAGAAACCTGCAGTGACTTTAAACTGACACTAGCCCCCTCATTCAAGCACATGCCTTAAACAGTAGCCTGCAGAGTCACAAGCAAATGTAAGTTCCTTATATGATTTCCCAGCAGCCCTTGTGATTAAACAGTCTCTTCTGCCTTGCACTCCCATTCGTTTATGCTCCCCTAGGTAAGACCTCCATATAACTTACCAAAGCCCTGCTCTTTTAGTTTGAATTAACCAATCCAGCCCTAGCCCAGGAACCCCAAAGCACTGTATCCATGGACTCTAATAAATGCATGTGCTCCAGGTCCTGCCTCTCTCTTTCTGTACTCTGTTTTGATCTCCTCTTCAGGTCCCTCAGATTATATCAGATACTCCCTCCAGGACTTGTGAGTAATAAACTTCTCTATTTCAGTTCCTCTTGTGGTCTTTTGTTGAATGGTGACAAACTGTCTGGCACCTTCTCCTCCCCTTGATAAGGGTTAACTTGAAAAATTCATAATAGTTTGCTAGTCTTACAACTTCTGTCTGTTTTCATATCTAAAACAGAGTTTCTTATAGACAGTATATAGAGGGATCTTCTTTTTTAATCCATTCCTAAATATCTTCCTTTTAATTGAAAAATTTATTACATTTACTTTTAAAGTAATTACAGTTAAGGACTTCTTTCTGCCTTAGCTGTTTGATTATTGTATGTTGTATACTTTTTTGTTCCTCAATGTTTCCATCACTGTCTTTTTCTAATTAGTTAATTTTTTGTTGTGTTAAATTTTGATCCCCCTCTACTTTCCTTTTATGTATGTGTGTGTGTGTGTGTGTGTGTGTTAACAACATAGTTTGAATTTTACCAACTAAATTTCAATAGTATACATTTTGTTCCTATACATCTTCTCACCTCCTTTATATTGTTATTCTCACAGATTAATGCTATATATGTGTGACTATTAATCTAGATTTATAATTATTATTTTATGTATTTGCCTTTCAGTCATATAGGAAATAAAGAGGAGTTATAAACTAAATGTAAAATAATACTAACATTCATATTTACATATACAGTAAGTCCACTACATAAGAATGAGTTCCATTCTGAGTGCACATTCATAAGTCCAATTTGTTCATTAAGTCCAACAAAGTTAGCCTAAGTGCTCAACTAACAATCAGCTATATAGTACTGAACCATGATAGGTTTATAATACTTTTCACACAAAAGTAAAGTACACAAAAGCACAACCACTTGTAGAGGATGCATGCATGTGTCAATGTACTCCAGACATGTGAACTAACTTACATGATTGAACATCTGAATGCACATTTGCATCTTTGAAAGTTCACAACTTGAAGGTTCATATGTAGGGGACTTACTGTACAGTAACCTTTATTAAAGTCCTTTATTTCTTAATACGGTTTCAGATTACTGGCTAGTATCATTCTATTTCTGTGTGAAGGGCTGCCTCTAGAATTTAATATATGAGAAGTCTACTAATAATAAAATTTCTTAGCTTTTGATTATCTGAGAATGTTTTAATTTTTCTCTCATTCTTGAAGGATGGTTTTCCAGATACAGAGTACTTGTTTGTCTTTTGTTTGTTTTTGTTTTAAACTTAAAACACTTTATGTCATCCCATTTCTTCTGGTCTCCATGATTCCTGATGAGAAATCAACTTTTAATCATACTGATGGCCCCTGGATGTATGATTCACTTTTCTCTTGCTGCTTTAAAAATTCTCCTTGTTTTTGTCTTATGGTGATTTGACTATAACATGTCTATGTATCAGACTCTTTGAGTTTTTCATGTATGGAGTTCATTGAGCTTCTTGGATATGTGTATTCATAGATTTTATACAAGTTGGAATGTCTCCTTCCACTATTTCTTCAAATTTTTTTCTCCCACTTTTTCTCTTCTCCTTCTGGAACTCCAGTGATCCATATATTGGTGCACTGTGTGGTACCCAACAGGTCCCTTGGTTCTGTTCATTTTTTCTTAATTTCTTTGCCTGCTCTTTGGAGTGTCTTATTATCTTCAATTTTCCTGAAGATATTCTTTATTCTGCCTGCTCAAATCTGCTGTTGAATCCCTCTAGTGAACTCTTAATTTTAATTAGTTTACTTTCAGATCCAGAATTCTATGCTTTAAGGCCCAGAAATTCTATTTAGCTCTTTTTATAATTTCTCTTTGTTAACATTCTCTATCTGTACATACATCTGTTCCCTAAGTTTCTTTCTTTTCCCTTTTTTTTCCTAGCACACTGAGCATATTTAAGATAGTTGATATAGGCTCTTTGACTAGTAATGTCAATGTCAGAGCTTCCTAAGGGATGGTTTGTGTCTTTTCCTGTGAGTGATTCATATTTTCCTATTTCTTTGTACACTTTGTGATTTTTAAATGATAACTGGATGTTTTGAGTATCATTAGTGTGGTAACTCTGGAAATCAGATTCACCCTCTCATCAGGGACTGCTTTTTTTACACTTGTTGAGGGATGCAGTCATCCATTTGTTTAGTGACTTTCCAAACTAATTTTGCCTAGTCTGTATATATTGTTGTGATGGATCACTGATGTTTCTGTTCCATTATCTCTTCAGTCAGGCTGTTACCTACAAGGGATGTCCTTAAATGTCTGGAGCCATAAGTAAATGTATAAATAATTTAATTAAAAGTGTGTTTGTTTCTTTGAATCTTACAGTAGATAGTGCCGGAGAAGCTGCTGCCAGCAGAGGAGGCCAAAACAACAGCATGAGTCTACACTGATGCATTGAAAATGACAAATTCACCAAAACACACAACCCCAATTTTGGAGGACAAGGTTTTTACTCTCCATTCTTTTCTTTCTTTAAATTGAAGCATAGTTGATTTACAATGTCGTGTTAGTTGCATGTGCACAGCAAAGTGATTCAGTTATACATATATTCATTCTTTTTCAGATTCTTTACCCATATAGGTTATTACAGAATATTGAGTAGAGTTTCCTGTTCTATAAAGTAGGTCCTTGTTGGTTATCTATTTTATATATAGTACTGTGTGTATTTTAATCCCAAGCTGCTTATTTATTCCTCCCCACTACATTTGCCCTTTGGTAACCATAAGTCTGTTTTTGAAATCAGTGAGCCTGTTTCTGTTTTGTAAATAAGTTCATTAATATCATTTTTAAAAATTAGATTCTACATATGAGTAATATATGATATTTGCCTTCCTCTGTCTTACTTATTTCACCTAGTATGATAATCTCTAGGTCTATTCATGTTGCTGCAAATGGCATTGATTTGTTCCTTTTTATGGCTGAGTAATATTCCATTGTACTATGTACCACATCTTTTTTATCCATTCATCTGTCAATGGGCATTTAGTTGTTTCCATGTCTTGGTTATTGTAAATAGTGCTGCAATGAACATTGGGGTGCATGTGTCCTTTTGAATAATGCTTTTCTGCAGATATATGCCCAGGAGTGGGATTGCTGGATCATATGGTAGCTCTATTTTTAGTTTCTTAAGGAACCTCCATATTGTTCTCCATATTGGTTGTACCAATTTACATTCCCACCAACAGTGTAGGAGAGTTCTCTTTTCTCCACACCCTTTCCAGCATTTATTGTTTGCAGAATTTTTGATGATGGCCATTCTGACCAGTGTGAGGTGATACCTCATTGTAGTTTTGATTTGCATTTCTCTCATAATTAGTGATGTTGACATGATCTTTTCATGTGCTTTTTGGCCATCTGTATGTCATCTTTGGAGAAATGTCTATTTAGATCTTCTGCCCATTTTTGATTGGGTGCATTTCTCTAATAATTAGTAATGTTGAACATCTTTTCATGTGCCTGTTGGCAATCTGTATGTCTTCTTTGGAGAAATTTTGGTCTTGTGCCCATTTTTGATTGGTTTTCTTTTTTCTTTTTTTTGATACTGAGCTGTGTGAGCTGTTTGTATATTAGTATATTTTGGGAATTAAGCTCTTGCTGGTCAAATCATTTGCAAATATTTTCTCCCAGTCTGTAGGTTGTCTTTTTACTCTCCATTCTGACACCAGCCATTCTAAGAATGTAGGCCACCATCCTTATGGCCAGAGTAAATCTGAGAAGTGGTGAATGGTAGCAGGTTTGCAAACTCTTCTCTCTTACCAGAGTTATGCAGACTCTCCCTTCATCAAGCATTCCCCTGGTTGCTCTAAGTGTCTGATCAGGTTCTGGAGTTCCAAAATAGTTGATTCTTATAATTTTTACAACGTAATTGCTGTTTTGGTGTTAAGACCGACTCCTGGAACTTCCTAATCTGCCATTGTTTGTTATGTCACACCCACATTTTAGTTTTTATTTTGCTAATGACTAAAGATGTTGAGCTTTCTTTCATGTGATTATTGATCATTTATAAATTTTCATTGGAAGAATGTCTCTTCAAAGTTTTTGCTCAATTTCAATTGAGTTGTCTTTTTATTGTTGATTTGTAAGATTTCTTTATATAGTTTGAACCCTGGCCTCTAATCAGACATGTAATTTTCAAATATCATCTTCTATGCTGTGGATTATGTTTTCATATCCTTGATTGTATCTTTGAAGCACACTTTAAAAATTTATTTTTAATTTTTTAATTGAATTATAGTTGATGAACAATATTGTAATTTTCAGGTGTACAACATAGTAATTCACGATTTTAATGGTTATATTCCATTTATAGTTATTATAAAATATTGGCTGTATTCCCTGTGTTGTACTATATATCCTTGTAGCTTATTTATTTTATACATAGTAGTTTGTACCTCTTAACACCTTTCTCCCATCATGCTCTTCCCACTTCCTACTACCTACTGGTAACCACTAGCTTGTTCTCTATATCTGTGGATCTGTTTCCTTTATGTTATATTCACTAGTATTATTTTTTAGATCCCACATATAAGTGGTATTATACAGTTTTTGTCTTTGACTTATTTCATTTAGTATAATACCTTCCAAGTCCAGCTATGTTGTTCCAAATCACAAAATTTTATTATTTTTTATGGCTGAGTAGTATTCCATGGTATGTATGTATATGTGTGTGTGTGTATATATATATATTATATGTATACACACACACACACACACACATAATACCACATTTTCATTATCCATTCATCTGTTGATGCACACTTAGGTTACTTTGATATCTTGGATACTGTAAATAATGCTGCAATGAACACTGGATTGCATGTATTCTTTTGAATTAGTGTTGTCATTTTGGGGAGATATATACCCAGGAGTGGAATTACTGGGTCATATGGTAGTTCTTTTTTCAGTTGTTTGAGAAACCTCTATTCTGTTTCCCATAGTGGCTGCACCAGTTTACATTCCCACTGACAGTGTATGAGGGTTCCTTTTTCTCCACATCCTCACCAACATTTGTTATTTGTAGTCTTTTTGATGATAGCCATTCTGTCAGGTGTGAGGTGATATCTTATTGTGGTTTTGCTTTGCATTCCTCTGATGTCTAATGATGTTGAGCATCTTTTCATGTGCCTGTTGGTCATCTGTATATTTTCTTTGAAAACATGTTTATTCAGGGCTTCTGCCCATTTTTAAATCAAGTTATTTTTTGATAAGTTGTGTGAGTAGTTTATATATTTGGATATTAATCCCTTATCAGTCATATTTGCAAATATTTTCTCCATTCCTTTGGTTGTCTTTTTGTTTTGTTCATGATTTCCTTTGCTGTGCAAAAGATTGTACATTTATTTTTGCTTTATTTACTTTGCTTTAAGAGACCAATTTTTTAAAAATTAATTATGTCAAAGAAGGTTCTGCCTATGTTCCCTTCTAGTCCCTTTCCAGCCTTACATTTAGATCTTTCATCCATTTTGAGTTATTATTGTATACAGTGTTAGGAATGTTGTAATTTCATTCTTTTACATGTTGCTGTCCAGTTTTCCTAACACCAGTTATTGAAGAGCCTGTCTTCTACATAGTATATTCTTGCCTCCTCTGTTGTAGTTAACTGACCATAAGTTTGTGGATTTATTTCTGGGTCTCAATTTTGTTTCATTGTTCTATGTCTCTGTTTTGGTGTCAGTACCATACCGTTTTGATTTCTGTAGCTTTGTAGTATAGTCTAAGTTAGGGAGCATGATTCCTCTAGTTCTGTTCTTCTTTCTCAGGATTGTTTTGACCATTTGGAGTCTCTTGTGTGTCCATACAAAATTTTAAATTATTTGTTCTATTTCCATGAAAAATACCCTTGGTATTTTGATAGGAACTGCATTGAATCTGTAGATTGCCTTGGGTGGTATGGACATTTTAAGAGTATTAATTCTTCCAATCCATGAACAAAGTATATCTTGCCATCTGTTTTTGTCATCTTCAATTACTTTCACCAGTGTCTTATAGTTTCCAAATACAGGTGTTTTACCTCCTTAGGTAGGTTATTCCTAGGCATTTTATTGTTTTTGATGTTACTGTAATGGGATTATTTCCTTAATTTCTCTTTCTGATAGTTCATTGTTAGTGTATATAAAAGGAAAATAGATTTATGTGTATTAATTTTGTATCCTGCAACTTTACCAAATTCAGTGATGAGATCTACTAGTTTTTTGGTGGCATCTTTAGGGTTTTCTCTGTATAGTATCATGACAGCTACAGTGATAGTTTTATTTTTTTTTTTTTCCTGTGGCTGCCACAATCTTTATTTATTATTTTTTTAATTAGTTTCTGCTTTATAACAAAGTGAATCAGTCATACATATACATCTGTTCCCACATCCCTTCCCTCATGCATCTGATAGTTTTATTGATACTTCTAACTTTCCAATTTGGATTCATTTTGTTTCTTTTTCTTGTCTGATTGCTATGGCTAGGACTTCTAATATTATGTTGAATAAAAGTGGTGAGAGTGGGCATCCTTGTCTTGTTCCTGATCTCAGGGGAAATGCTTTCAGATTTTCACCTTTGAGTATGATGTTAGCTGTGGGCTTGAATATATGGGGTTTATTATGTTGAAATATGTTCCCTCTATTATCAACTTTCTAGAGAGTTTTTATCATAAATGGATGTTGAGTTTTATCAAAAGCTTTTTCTGTATCTATTGAGATGATCATATAGCTTTTAATCTTCAACTTGTTAATGTGGTGTATCAGATGGATTGATTTGCAAATATTAGAAAGAATTTTTTTAGATGCAGCTAAATTTATTAATTTTTCTTTTGTTGATTGTGTTTCATGTTGCATAAAAGAAACCATCATGTAATCCAACAACAGAAAGATTCAGGTATATATTTTCTAAAGATTTTTATAATTTTTGTTCTTATAATTTGATTCATCTAGAGGTTTATTTTGTATATTGTGTAAGGTAAGGATTAAACAGCATCATTTGCATATATACTATATATATATATCCATTTTCTCAGAACCATTTATTAAAAACTACTATTTCCCTATTGAATTGTCTTTATACCCTAGGAAAAATTAATTAAACATAAATGAATGACTTTATTTTTACACTCTAAATTTTATTCAATTGTTGTATGTCTATCCTTATGCTAATCCATGAAGCCTTGATTTCTGTGGCTTTGTCTTAGGTTTTAAAATCAGGAAGTGAGACTTCTAAATATTTTTGTCTGGCTTTTTAATTTGTTTTTCAAGTTTGTTCTGACTATTCTGTGTATTCTGCAATTCTATATGAATTTTAGTAACAGATTAGAAATTTCTGCAAAAAATCACCTGGAGTTTTGATACAGTCTGTGTTAACTCTGTAGATTAATTAAGGGATTTGCTATCTTAACACTGCTAAGTCTTCCAATCTATGAACACAATATGCCCTTACATTCATTTTAGTTTTTAATGTCTTTTAACAGTGTTCTCTAGTTTTCCACATGAAAATCATGTACTACTTTTATTAAATTTACTTCTAAATATTTTATTTTTTGATGCTATTATAGATGAAAATGTTAACTTGGTTTTATTTTCTGACAGTTTTTGCCAGTGTATATAAATGCAATTTATTTGTTTATTAATCTTGTATTCTGAAGTTTGGATAAATTTCTTTATTAGGTCTAATTATTTTTTGAGGATCCTTATGATTTCCCATATACGATATCATGTTATCTGTGAATAGAGATAGCTTTAGTTCTTTCTTTTCAATTTAGTTGCCTTTTATTCCTATTCTTTTTAATCGCTAGAACCTATATTACAAGATTTAATAAAATAGATGCACTGAGAGCAGACATTGTTGTCTTGTTCTTGACCTTAGGGGAAACAAATCCAATCCTATTAAGTGTGATTTTAGCAATGTGTTTTCTTTATTTCCTTATTTTCTCCTCTCTAATTTTTTTGGTTGGAACCTACAGAATAATTTTGAATTGAAGTAGCAAGAGAGGACATTCTTTTCTCATTCCTGATTTTAGGAAGAAAACTTTTGGTTTTTTCCTGTTAATTATCAAGTTTGCTGTGAGTTTTTCAAAATTTTTTCTTTGTTTATTAAGACCATTTTCATGTCTTTTGTTCTATTTTCATGGTATTTTATATTTATATATTTTCATGTGTTGAAACAATCTTGTATTTCTTGGACAAATCCCACTTGGTCATAGTGTATAATCCTTTTAATATTGTTCTGGATTTGGCTTGTACATTTTATTGAGGATTGTTACATCTATATCATAGAGATACTGTTCTATAACTTTCTGTTATTGTCATATCTTTGGTTTTGTTATCAGGGGAATAAGGGAGCCATAGAATGAGATAAGAAATGGTTCTTCCTCTTCTGTTTTTTGGCAAAGATTAAGTATCAGCATTAATTCATCTTAAATATTTTGTATAGTTTTACAGTAATCTTCTTGTCTAAGGGTTTTCTTTGTAGAATATTTTTTGATTACTAATTCAATCTCATTACTTACAGGCATATTCAGATCGTCTTTTTCTTGTTGAGTTAGTTTTTGTTGTTTGTGTTCATCTAGAAATTTCTCTGTTTCATTTATATTTTCTATTATTTTTGGAATAATTCATACAATTATTCATAGTCCCATTTGTCCCTCTGTCCTTCAATTACTGCTTTCTCTTGTGTCACACAGGTGTTTTTCTAGTTTACCATTTTCACTCACCTGTTATTTAATTCATGATGTTTTTTTTCAGATATTTTCTCAATGGCTGTCCTAACTCTTACACTTTACATCTTAAATTATAACAGTCTTCTTCAATTAATACTAACATTTTCCATAGTATACAAAATGTTTTCCTTTATATTCATTGTTTCTTTCTTATTTATGTGGTTATAGCCATACAAATTGCATCTTTATACACTACAATGCAATCAACAAAGATTTATAAATATTGCTTTTTTGTAGCTGTCATTTAATTCATATAGGAGAAAAAAGAGCTGCAAAATCTATGTATATAGTTACCTTTATTGGTAACTTTGTCTTCTAGTGGATTCTATGAATTGTCTAGTGTCATTTATTTCAGTGTGAAGGATTCCTAATATTATCATTATTATTTATAGAGCAAGTCTTCTAACAATGAAATTCTCAGTTTTTGTTAATCTGAGAATCTCTAAATCTCTCCTCTGATGGATAGGTGTTCTGGATATAAAATTATTGAATTACAAACTTTTTTCCCATTACATTGACTATGTCATCCCACTGCCTGCTGGCTTATATTGTTTCTGTCATTTTTCATCAAACTTGTGAATTTTGGGTCCATTATGTCTTCAAATATTCTTTCTATGCACTTTTCTCTCTCCTTTCCTTCTGTTCATCGCAATAAGTCTATGTTGGTGCATGTCATAGTTCACCACATATCTCAGAGACTCTTATTTTTTTCTTAATTCTTTTTTCTTTCCATTTTTTGGACTAAAATAATTGAGACTATCTGAGTAACATAATCTGTTATTGATTAACTGAGATAATTGAGATTATCTCAGTTAAGTTCTCATCAAGTATGCTGTTTCTTTCCTTTGCCAAGTAAAAATTACTCTGGAGGGCTTGTAATGAATTTTACATACTATTTATTGTGCTTTTAACTTCTTGAATTTCTATCTGGTTCTTTTTTATGATTTCTAATGCTTTACTGATATTCTATATTTGATAAACATAATTCTTTGCTTTAGTATTTAGGTATGTTTTCTGTAAGTTCTTTGAACATGTTTAACTGATTCACTATCTTTGTCTAGTAAGTCCAACATCTGGTTTCCTAAGGGACAGTTTTTATTGACTGTTTATTTTCCTTTTTTGGGCCACGCTTTCTTGTTTCTTTTTATATTTTGTGTTTTAAAATATATTTGTTAAATAATATAATATGGCAATTCTGGAAATCAGATATTTTCCCTTCTAGCATTTGTTGTTTTTTGCTGTTTGTTTAGTGACTTTTCTGAATTATGTAAATTTTCGTAATTGCATTGCCACTTAAATTTCTGCTTGATTACCTTATTAGGCAGCTAATGATTTTATAGAGAATCCCTTAAATGTCTGTGATTAATTAGGCTTCCATTCTTTGCTGAGGATTTCTGCACATGGACTATGTCTTGCATGCAACCCTCAGCCAAGCACTCAGAACTTCACATGTGCATAGCCTTCTAGAAATATGTCAAAGCCCTGTATGGACATCTCATTTTCCCAGCTTTTCCATTTAAGTCTTTTTGTTAGTCTATTGTTTGTCCCAGTTGTTACTGCCTCAGACATCAGTAATGTTAAAAAATTGCCATTGATCGTTTTCAACAAATACCCACCAAGAAAATTTATCTTGCAATTGGTTAACTCTGATTTAGGTCAAATAAATACAAGCCTTTTAAGTGCATCTTTTAGGGAATTACCAGACAAGTCAAATATTGACGAGAATGAGGCTTTGAAAGAGCTCTATCCCATTTTCAGGTTTAATGCTGTCATGCTGCTGCTTTTCACTGTAATTTTAGGCTGTTAGTTTTCTAGTCTAGAACATAGAGAGAGGGATGATAGTAGGACAAGATAAAATACACAATGCTCAATGTCCGGTGCATTCATCCCTAGGTTTCTTTACCTGGGGTCCTCAGCCAAGGTCTTCTGCAGGCACCTCCTTATCATGGGAGCAGGGGGATATACCTTGAAGACACGTTTCCTGAATCTGACTCAATACTCAGGACTTTTCTACTTGTAGCCCTCTCTTTTCTTCCTACTATCTTATCTCCCCCTACCCCCCAGCCTTAGGGTTCATAAATCTGCAAAAACTTTTTGTTTAAGGATCCCTCCACAGTGAGAGGATTCCTTCATGTCTCTGATGAGCCATCTGACCCTTGACTGGCAAAGCATTCATTGAGGGAAAACGAAATGGGGGTGCTTGTACTTTCTCCTGTTTAGATTCTTGCTTTTTTCATGGCAGTAAGTGATTAAAGCCTTAACTTTCATTTTGGCTTTTTGTTTTTAATCAGTTACTCCAATATTTGGCAGCTCAGATCTTTCACCAGCTCAACTGTGTGCCAAACAATACAATTCTGTGTATGTAGAGATCTATATGTATTTCTAAATGGTATTCACATCAAGTTAAGCATGAGTTGATTAGAGTCAGAGACATCAGTATTCATTACCACATGTATCATTTTAGCATCCTTCTCTGTAAGTTCCTATTCCTGAAGTGAGGAAACTGATTCCTACCGTTCTCCACTCATTTACTTAATTCTTGAATGCTAGTATATGTGTATTTTTGTATCAGAATTATTAACCCACACCACAGTTGATAGTCATTTCTAGTTGATAGAAATGACTATCATCTAGATATAGTTCTTATGTGCAGTTTTCTTTACCTTTAGTCTTATGGATTACATTCATTTCCAAAGTTACTTGGATTGTTAATCTCTTGTACACTTTCCAGTGAAGTTATTTAATGCATTTCTAATACAGTTATTGATTTTAATATTCTTCATTCTATCCTGGAATCCCCTGATTTTCTATAGGACTTTAACATTTTTTCATACATTGAAGTTCAATTTTTATGCTCTAAAATTCTGAGTATTGACAAATCTGTAGTTTCATGTAATCACCATTACTGTCTCATGCACAAAGTCTCACCACAGTAAAATTCTTCTGCATTTCCCCTATTCAACCTATTCCCACATACTCATGGGAATCCCATGTAGCCACTGATCTGTTTACCATCTTTATAGTTTTACCTTTTCCAGAATATCATGTAATTAGAATAATAAATAGTTCTTACTACTCCACATGCTTATCAGCAACTGGTATTGCTAGTTTTTGGATTTTAGCAGTTGTAATAGTTATGTACATGTGTTACATTATTGTTCTATTTTGCAAACCCCTAACTAGAAATAATTTTGAGTGTAATTTCATATGATTAGTTACCATTGAATATCTTTTTTGGAGAGGTGTTTATTAACATACTTTGCAGTTTTTTTTTTTTTTTTTTTTTGCAGTATGCGGGCCTCTCACTGTTGTGGCCTCCCCCGTTGTGGAGCACAGGCTCCGGACGCGCAGGCTCCGGACGCGCAGGCTCAGCGGCCATGGCTCACGGGCCCAGCCGCTCCGCAGCATATGGGATCCTCCCAGACCGGGGCACGAACCCGTATCCCCTGCATCGGCAGGTGGACTCTCAACCACTTGCGCCACTGGGGAGGCCCTGTTAACATACTTTGCATGTTTTAATTGAAGTTTTTGGTTTCTTACTGGTGAGTTTTAAAGAGTTCTTTGTATATAGGTACAAATTCCCTATCAGATATGTTTTGCAAACATTTTCTCTCAATATGTGGCTAGTCTTTTCAACTTCTTAATAGTGCCTTTGCAAATAGTAGATTTTAAGTTAATAAAGTTAAACTTACTAATTTTTCTTCCATGTTTTATAATTTTGGTGTTGCATCTAAGAACTTATTTAAAAGAGTCAATGTCTTACAGATTTTTCTCTTTATTTTTTTCTGGAAGATTTATAGTTTTTCATTTAACTTTTGGGTCTATGATCCATTTTTAAATTTATTTATTTATTTATTTATTTATTTTGGGCTATGTTGGGTCTTCATTTCTGTGCGAGGGCTTTCTCTAGTTGTGGCAAGTGGGGGACACTCTTCATCGCAGTGTGTGGGCCTCTCACTATCGTGGCCTCTCTTGTTGTGGAGCACAGGCTCCAGACGCACAGGCTGAGTAGTTGTGGCTCAAGGGCTTAGTTGCTCCGTGGCATGTGGGATCCTTCCAGACCAGGGCTTGAACCCATGTCCCCTTCATTAGCAGGCATATTCTCAACCACTGCACAACCAGGGAAGCCCCTATGATCCATTTTGAGTTACTTTCTGTGAATGGTGTAAAATCTGTTCCTAGATTTATTTATTCATTCATTCATTCATTCATTCATTCATTTATTTATTTTTTGCTTATGGACATCCAATTTTTCTAGAATTACTTGGAAAAACTATCCCTGCTCCATTGAGTTGCCTTTGCTACTTTGCAAAGATTAGTTCACTGTATTTCTGTGAGTCTGTTGCTATGGGTCTATGTGTCAATTCACTCATGTTGATTACTATAGCTTTATAATCACTCTTGAAACTGGAGAACGTGAGTACTCCAAATTTGTTCTTCTTGAGCATTGTGTTGACACTTCTAAACCTTTTGCCTTTTAATGTCAACTTTAAAATCATTCTGTCTACATATAATAATTACTGGCCTATTCAGATTATCTCTTCCTCCTTTTGTGTGTGTTAGTAATATATATCTTTTAAGTAATAAATACATTTTATCTAAGTTATCAAATAAGTTTGCATACAATGTACATAGCATTCTATGTCTTTCCTTTGAATACCTATGGAATCAGCAGTGACACCCCCATTTCATTATTTTAATTTTGATACAGGTAATTTGTTCTCTCTCCCTGGCTAGAGGTTATCTATCAATTTTACTGAACTTTTCAAAGAGCCAACTTTTGGTTTCCTTGATTTATTGTCTTCTGTTTTCAGTTTCATTAATTTCTCCTTTAATTTTTATTACTTCTTTTCTTCTTCTTGATTTAGACTTAAATTTCTGTTCTTTTCCTAGCTTCCTAAGATGATCACTAAGGTTATTGATTAGCTCTTTCTTGTTTTCTAATATATGTATTTAATGGTAAAATTTTTCCTCTTAGCACCACTTTTACTACATCCCGTAATTTTGATGTTCTATCTTCATTTTAATTTAGTTCACATTTAAAAAATTTCTTTTGAGATTTCTACTTTGTAGTGTCAAGATTTATTTAGACATGCTTTATTTAAATCATTATATATATATATATATATAATGTTTTAAATTCACTTGTAGTGCAGATATAGCAGATTATTCTCTCTCCCTTATCTCCTTTACTACATTGCTGTCATTTGTTTCACATATTTTATGATATAATCACCTAATACATGATTATTATAATTACATTAAAAATTATCTTTTAGATCAATTAAGAATAAGAAAAAATAATTCACTTTCTCTTCATTTATTCTCCTTGTACACTATTTCTTTTTAAGGTTGATCTGAATTTCTGACTTAATTATTTTCAATCCTGGAGAATTTTTTTAAAATATTTCTTCCATACAAGTCTGCTGGAAATGAATTTCTTCAGTAATTTATTTACTTATGTTATTTTCTAATAAAGTCTTTATTTCTCCTTCAATTTTGTAGGATAATTTTACTGGTTATAGAATTCTAGGTTTTTTTTCAGTACTTTGAATATTTCATTTTATTCTCTTCTTGATTGTATGGTTTTGGGGGGAAGCCCATGAGTTTCTTATCCATGTTACTCTTAATGTATGTGTTTGTTTTGAGTGTATTTGTTTTCTCTAATTCCTTTGAAGATTTTCTTTACATCTGGTTTCCTACACTTTGAGTATGATAATCCTAGAAGTACTTTATTGTTGTTATTCAGATTCTCCTTTTTTTTTTTTTTTTTTTTTTAGGTTCACTGTCTTATGGTCCTTGCTTTTGGAATATTCTCAATCAGCATTTATTCAAATAATTCTATGTTCTTTTTTCTCCTTATGGTATACCAATTATGATTATGTTCCACCTGTGTAATTGTCCCACTGTTTTGGACATTGTATCCTTTTATTTAAATTTTCTTCTATTTGTATTTCAGTTTGGGAAGTTTCTATTGACCAAGCTCACTGATATTCCTTTAACCATGTCCATCCTACAGATGAGTCCTTCAAAGTTATGGGTATGATACACTGCTTTTTATTTCTAACATTTATTTTTGATTCTTTTTTAGAGTTTTCATGTTTCTGTTTATAGTATTCATCTGTTCTTGCATTTGATCCACGTTTTCATTAGAACCTTAAACACATTGAACATTGTCATTTTATCTAGCTGATAATTTCAACATTTATATCATGTGTAAGTCTGGTCCTTAAGCTTGTTTCTTCTTGAAGACTAATTTTTCTGGCATTTTAGAATATCTTTTAATTTTTTATTGAAAGTAGGACATATATCAGGCAATAGGAACTGAGTTACAAAGGCCACCGAAGTAAGGATTTATGTTAATACAGATAGAATTTGGACCCCTTAATATTTTCTGTAACTAAAGGTTCCAGAGCCTTTATTTTGTGTCCTTGTTTTTATCTTAGTTTGGGGCTTCTCTAATTACTCCTCTTCAGTGAGTCTGCATCTTGGAATGTTTCAGCTATAATGCACTGTTACTATACTAGAGCAATGTTGGTGTGGTGGTATGGTATGAGGGAAGGAACAAGTTCTATAATATAATTAAATCTCAGTGTTTCCAAAGGCCTGTGTCTCTGAGCTGTGACCTTTACAAGTGTTTCTTTATTTGAATAGTTTTTTCTTCTTCCCAGTTATGTGAGACAGGAAAACTAAATGGGGCTGGTTTGGGATAAATGTTCTTCCCCAGGTGGGATAAGACTATAGTTAAGTCTTTTCTTATGGATTAGCTCATTGTTATAGAGACTATTCTGTGCATATTTCAAAATGCTTACTGTTGTAATGGAATAATGGCCTCCCAAATATATCAGGTCTTAATTCATGGAATCTGTAAATGTTATCTTATAAGGAAAAGGCTTTTTGCAGATATGACTAAGTTAATATATTGACATCAAGAAGATTATCATGGATTTTCCAGATGGGTCTTAAATTCAATTATATGTGTCATTATAAGAGAGGAGGCAATGTGGCCACAGAAGCAGAGATTGGAATGATGTGGTCACAGTTAAGGAATATAGCAGCTACCAGAAGCTGGAAGAGGGAAGAAATGGATTCTCCTCTCATGTATCCTGAAGGAGCATGGTCCAGGTAACCCTTTAATTTTAGGTCAGTGAAATTGATTTTCAGCTTCAATACTTCAGAATTGCAAGAGAGTAAATTTCTACTGTTTTAAGCCATCACATTTGTAATGATTTGTTACAGCAGCCCTAAGGACCTACTTTTCCCACTCCCACTCCTAACAAACACCAGGAGGAAGTTTTTCTTGACTCTTTATTGTGAGAACTTGTGTGTATTTCTGTAGGTAAAACCCATAAAATTTTGGGATTCCCTTAAAACTGTAGCACCCGGGAGTTTCTCACTTACACTGGTTCCATACACAGTCTCTAGCAGTTCAGCAATATTATGATTAAAGGGGCCCTACCATTTTATGGCTCCTGTAACGTTTTTCTCCAGATAAGCAGATCTTTGTTGTGACTACATGGGTTCACCTGTGTTTCTAGACTTTGGAGTGGTGATTTGTCCTGTAAGCTCTAGTCCATGTTGAGTCCAAAAAGATACATTGGTTTTCAGGGGTTTTGTTGTTGTTGTTGTGAGTATTAAAGGTTTGATTTCAATATTCTTTATGTGTTAGGACTGAAACCAGAAGTCCTGTTAGATATATATTTTAAATTGTGATTGAAGTAAGTAATGAGGTAAAAGCAAAAAATGGTAACATTCATAACAGAAAAAAATTTAGTAATAGATTGTCTGAATTCAAACTAAAGCAAAAGGAATGGAGCTGAGAAACGATTCATTTTGTGAAAATTATTATATCATGCTTTATAATTACATACTTATTTAATTTACAAAGTTTATCAAATTTCAGTCCAGTAAATTACCTTCCTTTTGCCATTTGATTATCTATTGTTTGATTTTAAAACTCTAATAGAGTCTTACATTTTTCCTGAAATTGTTTTGTAAGTTTATTCATATTATTGAGTTATCTTAGCTGATACTGTATAATTAAATGTGTGTTTGCACTCTTTAAGAAGTTTATGTGTGACTGCACTGTGTGATGCCTTTCTATAAACTGTGTCTGTGAAGAAAATTAGCATTTAAATATTTGCAAATTTCAAGTTTTATTTCTGCAAAGAGAATATAAAACAGTTAAAAATAATTAAGAAAATAATGGATTGAATCTGTCTTTAATGAGCTTGTTAAACTTATTTTGTATATTTATCTTTCACAATCAATTAATACTGAGATGCAAATTGTTAGCCAAATAGCAAACACATTTCATTTGCAAAGTGATCTCCATTAATACTAGTCAAAATGTATTATAAATTGCATTTAGTACAAGCCTTTTCTATTTTAATGATCAAGCTAATATTAATATTTCATATTATTTTGATATGTACTTTATATCATTGCCAATGTTGTTCTAGTCACAAGTAAGGAAACCAGTGGACAAAAATCATTCTACTTTCACTGATAAATTATAAAGATTTGTTTCATCAAAACTATAAAATGTTTTACTCAGCCAAACAGTGTGATATCTTGATTTACATAACCCTTTGCTGAGTTTTGACATATGAATGTACCTGTTGAAGTGTACACTTCATATGTTTACAGATTGTTGCGTGGTGATTGATTGCACCATAACTGAATAGCTATTCTCTGTAGTTTTTTTTTTCCTTTTTTAACTTTGTTCTAGTGACAGGAAATTTCCTAGGTGCTAGTGTTGCAAAGAGCAATAAGATACTTGTCAGCTTGAGGCACACTAGAGTAGTAGATACACTCATTAACAGATCTTTCATATAATGTATTCAGTGCTATGAATGACAACACAAAGGGAAAAGTGAGAAGTACCATGGAGCGGCACTTAGCTTTGTGACTATTAGAGAAGGCTCATAGAGGACATTCAATGTCAGATGAAACCAGAGGGATGAACAGTGCATTAGTTTCCTAGAGCTGCCATAAGAGTTTGCCACAAACTAGATGACTTCAAACAACACAAGTTTGTCCGCTCACAGTTCTGGAGGCTAGAATTCTGAAATGAGAGTGTCAGCAGCACTATATTCTTTCTGAAGTTTCCAGGGAAGAATCCTTCCTTGCCTCTTCTTAGCTTCTGGTGGTTTGCTAACAGTCCTTGTCATTCCTTGGCTCATAGCTACATCATTACAATTTTTGCCTCCATCTTCACAAGACCATCATTTCTCTGTATGATTCTATTCTTTGCATTTGCATATCCTTCTTTATCTTACAAAGACACTAGTCATTGGATTTATGGTCCACTCTTATCAAATATGACCTCATCATAACTTGATACATCTGCAAAGATCCTATTCTAAATAATGCCACGTTTGCACATTTAGGATGGTTTGAATTTTGGGGGAGAATTATTCAACCCAGTACAGTCCTTCCATTGTTCCCTCCAAATTTTCATTATTTCTATATACAAAATATATTGATACTATTCCATCATCACCAAGTCTTAATCCATTTCAGTATCAACTCTAAGTTCAAAATACCATCTCAATATAATTAATTCAAAAGTCTAAAATTATATATCTTCTAAATAATTTAAGTCAGACATGGTGAAGCTCTGATATGGTCCATTGTGGGGAAAATTTGTTTTCTACTCATGGACCTGCCAACCTAGAAAAAAGTTACCTGCTTTCAAATTATAATGGGGGATATGTATAGGGTAGATATTCCTACCTTAAAAGGGATAAATAGGAAGGAAAAAAAAGTCAAGAGTCTCAAGGAAGTCCAAAACTCAGTATAGCAATTTTCTGTTAGGTGCCAAGACCAGAGAATAACACTCTGTAGCTCAATGCTTGGTCTTCTTACCCCACTAGGGCAGTGGGTCCACCCTCTTGACCCTATCCAGTGGTAGTCTTACTTACTCAAATATTTTCATTAAGATTAATTTTTTATGTCAGATTTATTATAATATTGATTCCTTATTTCTATTTCATATGCTAGGAATTGGCAATAGGCAGCTCTAGGAACCTTGCAAGAAGAAGACTATTTTTCTCATGTTGCTTATTTCACTTTTACTAGTTTTATTTCAGGAACAGTTATTCTACTCATGTTTTGTAATTATTTTCTCCTTTCCTGAATTAAGGTCTGTGATGTGAAATTTTGTTACATATATTATAAGAGAAAAACATTCTATTGTCAAATAGATGTAGAAAATGTGGAATAATAATAAACTAATCTACTAATCTACAAGGGAAGACCCTTGGCCTTTGTGTATGGTAAGCAACAAATCAGTTTTACAAGAAGTATTTTCTTTATAAAGCTACTTTAAAAATCACATACATCACTGTTTTGTGAGATCTTATTTTTAGCCACTTTCTTGTTTCCAACATGATTATATCTGATTTATACTAATATATTTATCATAAAATGGAAAATATCAAGTTACAGTTGTTAAACAGTACATTTTTTCTTTTTGCAAAATTGTAATCACTAAAACAAGTTTTATCCAAAATTAAATTGTCTTCAGTCTCCTAGTTTTACTAAACATGCAATGCATACTGACTTATAGATAATTTATGTGCTAAGTATTGTTAAATAAAAGAGACCAAACTTGAAAATTCCCTGAAAAGACAAAACCAGTTTAGCCATACAAACAAAGCTTAATTACTAACTTGTCCTGACTCATTTCTTGTTTCTGCTTCTGCAAATCATAAGCAAGACTTAAACTTTTTCTCAAGCTTTAATAAGAGGTAACAACTAACCAATTCCCTATCACTTAAATTCTAATATTATAACCAATCACTGAAGAATAAGCAGTCACTGTCTTCTCACTATTTAAACTGCTTTATAACAATTGCCTATGAGCCTCACTCAGGTTTTGCTTTGAGTGTGCTTGGTTTGCAAATTATCTTTTTGGTGTGTGCACAACAAACTTTTACTAATTACTAATTCAGTGAATCATTGGTTTTACTTCTGTTACCTCTGAGCTTTTGACAGTATACTTATGAATTATTTTAATTCTTATAGGATCCTCTTGATAAGTCATACAAGGGAGTGTGGTGTTGTTACTCCATAACCCGCTTGTTATTGTTACTTTTAGTTTTTAAGGTAAGACCTATTAACAATAATACTAAATCAGGGGTTTGGCATAGAGATATTAAAAAGGTATACACTGGATAATATTCCTAGACTATATCTCTTTTATAAAGAAACTAAATCTCCTTTATAATGTAAGAATAAAATAAATTATTGATTAATATGTTAAAATAGTGAATGGTTTCCTTAAATTCTGTTTCTGATCTTTTGTTGTTAGGAATGCAAGAGATTTCTGTGTATGGTTTTTATATCCTGCAACTTTACCAAATTCATTAATGAGCTCTAGTAATTTTCTGGTAGCATCTTCAGGATATTCTATGGATAGTATTATGTCATCTGAAAATAGTGACAGTTTTACTACTTTTCCAATTTGGATCATTTTATTTCTTTTTATTCTCTGATTGCTGTAGCTATGATGTCCAAAACTATGTTGGATAATACTGGCAAGAATGGACATCCTTGTCTTCTTGTTCCTGATCGTAGAGGAAATGCTTTCAGCTTTTCATCACAGAGACTGATGTTTGCTCTGGGTTTCTTGACTGTGGCTTTATTATGCTGTGGTAGGTTCCCTCTATGCCCACTTTCTGGAGAATTTTTATCATAAATGGGTTTTTAATTCTGTCAAAAGCTTTTTCTGCATCTACTGAGATGATCATGTGGTTTTTATTCTTCAAATTATTGATGTGATGTATCACACTCATTGATTTGTGGATAATGAAAAATCATTTCATCCCTGGGCTAAATCCCACCTGATCATAGTGTATGATCCCTTTAAGGGAAAAGTTTTCCTGTAATTGATTTCTAATCTCATAGCATTGTGGTCAGAAAAGATGCTTGATATGATTTCAATTTTCTTAAATTCACTGAAAGAAATTAAGAAAACAATTTCATTTACCATTGCATCAAAAAGAATAAAATACCTAGGAATAACCCTACCTAAGGAGGCAAAAGACCTGCACAAAGAAAACTTTAAGATACTGAGAGATACAGATGTAGAGAATGGACTTGTAGACACAGCAGGGGGGAAGGGGTGAGTGAGATGAACTGAGAGAGTAACACTGAAATATATGCACTACCATGTGTAAAAAAGATAGCTAGTAGGAAGCTGCTGTACAATACAAGGAGCTCAGCTTGGTGCTCTGTGATGAACTAGAGGGGTGGGGTGGGAGGGAGACTCAAGAGTGAGGGGATATAAGTATAAATATAGCTGATTCACTTTGTTCTAGAGCAGACACTAACCCAATATTGTAAAATAATTATACACCAATAAAAAGAAAAAATATACTGATGAAAAATATCACAGATGACACAAATAGATGGAGAGATATACCATGTTCTTGGAATGGAAGAATCAATATTGTCCAAATGACTATACTGCCCAAAGCAATCTACAGATTCAATTCAATCCCTATCAAATTACCAATAGCATCTTTCACAGAATTAGAATAAAAAATTTTTAAATTTGTACAGAAACACAAAAGACCCCAAATAGCCAAAGCAATCTTGAGAATGAAAAACGGAGCTGGAGGAATCAGGCTCCCTGACTTCAGACTATACTACAAAGCTACAGTAATCAAGACAGTATGGTACTGGCACAAAAACAGAAATATAGATCAATGGAACAGGATAGAAAGCCCAGAGATAAACCCATGCACATATGGTCAACTTATCTTTGATAAAGGAGGCAGGAATGTACAGTGGAGAAAGGACAGCCTCTCTTCAATAAGTGGTGTTGGGAAAACTGGACAGGTACACGTAAAAGTATGAGATTAGATCACTCCCTAACACCATACACAAAAATAAGCTCGAAATGGATTAAAGACCTAAATGTAAGGCCAGAAACTATCAAACTCTTAGAGGAAAACATAGGCAGAACACTCTGACATCGATCACAGCAAGATCCTTATTGACCCACCTCCTAGAGAAATGGAAATAAAAACAAAAATAAACAAATGGGACCTAATGAAACTTAAAAGCTTTTGCACAGCAAAGAAAACCATAAACAAGATGAAAAGACAACACTCAGAATGGGAGAAAATATTTGCAAATGAAGCAACTGACAAAAGATTAATCTCCAAAATTTACAAGCAGCTCATGCAGCTCAATAACAAAAAAACAACCCAATCCAAAAATGGGCAGAAGACCTAAATAGACATTTCTTCAAAGAAGATATACAGACGGCCAGCAAACACATGAAAGAATGCTCAACATCATTAATCATTAGAGAAATGCAAATCAAAACTACAATAAGATATCATCTCACACCAGTCAGAATGGCCATCATCAAAATCTAGAAACAGTAAATGCTGGAGAGAGTGTGGAGAAAAGGGAACACTCTTGTACTGCTGGTGGGTATGCAAATTGATACAGCCACTATGGAGAACAGTATGGAGGTTCCTTAAAAAACTACAAATAGAACTATCATATGACCCAGCAATCCCACTACTGGGCATATACCCTGAGAAAACCATAATTCAAAAAGAGTTATGTACCAAAATGTTCATTGAAGCTCTATTTACAATAGCCCAGAGATGGAAATAACCTAAGTGTCCATCATTGGATGAATGGATAAAGAAGATGTGGCACATATATACAATGGAATATTACTCAGCCACAAAAATAAACAAAACTGAGCTATTTGTAATGAGATGGATGGACCTAGAGTCTGTCCTACAGAGTGAAGTAAGTCAGAAAGAGAAAGACAAATACCATAAGCTAACACATATATATGGAATTTAAGAAAAAAAAATGTCATGAAGAACCTAGGGGTAAGACAGGAATAAAGACACAGACATAGTAGAGAATAGACTTGAGGATATGGGGAGGGGGAAGGGTAAGCTGTAACAAAGCGAGAGAGTGGCATGGACATATATACACTACCAAGAGTAAAATAGATAGCTAGTGGGAAGCATCCACAGAGCACAGGGAGATCAGCTCAGTGCTTTGTGACCTCCTAGCAGGGTGGGATAGGGAGGGTGGGAGGGAGGGTGATGCAAGAGGGAAGGGATATGGGAACAGATGTATATGTATGACTGATTCACTTTGTTATAAAACAGAAACTAACACACAATTGTAAAGGAATTATACGCCAATAAAGATGTAAAAAACAAACAAACAAAACAAAACAAAACAGTATGGTCCTGGCACAAAAAGAGAAATATAGATCAATGGAACAGGATAGCAAGTCCAGAGATATATCCAAGCACCTATGGTCACCTAATCTACTACAAACGAGGCCAGAATATGCAATGGAGAAAAGACAGACTCTTTAATAAGTGGTGCTGGGAAAACAAGACAGCTACATGTAAAAGAATGAAATTAGAACACTCCCTAACACCATACACACTCAAAATGGATTAAATACCTAAATGTAAGGCCAGATACTATAAAACTCTTAGAGGAAAACATAGGCAGAACACTTTCTGACATAAATTGCAGCAAGATCTTTTTTGACCCACTTAGAGTAATGAAAATAAAAACAAAAATAAACAAATGGGACCTAATTAAGAGGTTTTGCATGGGGACTTCCCCAGTCGTCCAGTGGTTAAGACTCTGCACTTCCACTGCAGGAGGCATGAGTTCAATCCATGTTCAGGGAACTAAATTCCTGTATGCCATGCAGCACAGCCAAAAATCCCAAAACAAAAACAAAAAACTTTTGCACAGCAAAGGAAACCATAAACAAAACGAAAAGACACCGAACTGGAGAAAATATTTGCAAATGAAGTGACAGACAAGGTACTAATCTCCAAAATATACAAACAAACAGCTCATGCAGATATATATATATACGAATCAAAAAATGGGTGGAAATTAATAGACATTTCTCCTAAGAAGACATACAGATGGACAAAAAGGAAATGAATAGATATTTAACATCACTAATTATTAGAGAAATACAAATCAAAACTACAATGAGGTATCACCTCACACTGGTCAGAATGGTCATCATCAAAAAATCTACAAACAATAAATGCTAGGGAGGGTGTGGAGAAAGCGGAACCCTCCTCCACTGTTGGTGGGAATGTAAATTGGTACAGCCATTATGGAGAACAGTATGGAGTTTGCTTAAGAAACTAAAAATAGAGATACCATATGATCCAGCAATCCCACTACTGGGCATATATCCAGAGAAAACCATAATTCGAAAAGATACATTGCACCCCAATATTCATTGCAGCCAGAAAAGAAGTATGAAATAATATCATTTGCAGTGACATGAATGGGTCTAGAAATTGTCATACTGAGTGAAGTAGGACAGAGAAAGACAAATATCATAAGATATCACATACCTGTGGAATCTTAAAAAAGTGGTACAAATGAACTTATTTACAAAACAGAAATAGAGTAACAGATGCAGAAAACAAACTCATGGTTAGTGGGGGTGGGGTGGAAGGTGGAGTGGGATAAATTGGGAGACTGATATATACACACTACTATATATATATAATAGATAACTAATAAGGAGTTACTGTATAGCACAGGGAACTCGTCTTAATACTCTCAAATGACCTGTACAGGAAAAGATTTTAAAAAGGAGTGGATATATGTATACATACAACTGATTCACTCTGCTATACAGTAAAAACTAATACAGCATTTTAATTCAATTACACTTCAATAGAAATTTTTTTAAAATCACAAGTATGATAATGGCAAAGTGTTATACTTTTAATAAATGATTAGGAACCATAAAAAATACATTATGGAATACAGTTTGAGGTCAATTTCAGTTAAACAGGGAAAACACACATATTCTACTTGTAAAAAAAAGAGTGAATGGTTACATGAAGTCAAAGCAATGATATTTCCTAATTAATTCAGCTGCAATTAAGAAATCTCCCAAACCTTCAATTCATTATTCTAATTTATTTATTTTTCCAAATAAATTTACTATTTAAAGTTTTACTCCATTCGAGTGAGAAAGGGAGGGAGTGGGGGAGAGAAAGAGAGAGACAGAAAGTTCCATTAGCTTTCAAGTCTACCAAATATTGCTTAAAAGAATCATAAAAATTAGTACTAAAATATCCTATTAATGCATCCCTCTGTTTTCACAACCTTGCAACTTTAGTCTAATCAAATTTTAATGATAAGGTATAAGATATAGCCTGATCTAAGTTCTGCCTTACTTTCTTTGTTTTATTCAGTCCTGGATGAAAATTATTCTCACTTTAAAAATGTTTCTTAGTATTCTGTTTTGAAGATATTTAACCACTTTTCTTCTCATTATGGACTGAAAATTAAATAGATTAATGTAGACACTTGGAGCCCAGGGGTCTTGATTTTATATCAATTAAAGGAATTTGGGATAGAGAATAGAAAAGATAGAGGAAACACAAATCAATGGTGAAGATAAAACAGACTAGTTGGAGGCACAAGGATGTGAGATTTTAGATGTTTCATGTTAAAGTAATAGTACTCCTCATATCTTAAGCTAAGTTGTTGTAATTTAAAATGTGTACTCCTCCCCCACAAATGTTGGAGTCCTAACCTGCAGTGCTTCAGAGTGTGACCTTATTTGGAGATAGTTTTTACAGAGGTAATTAAGTTAAAATGTGGTGGACAGGGTAAGCCCTAATCTAATATGGGAGGTGACCTTATGAAAGGGAAAACAATTTGGACAGAGAGATAGACAAGTACAGAGAGACAATGGCTGTCTTTAATGTAAGGAGAGAGGTCCTTAGACGTTACTAACCCTGTTGACACCTTAATCTTGAACTTCCAGGCTCCAGAACTTGGAGACAATAAACTTCAGTTGTTCAAGCCACCCAGTTCCTGATATTTTGTTATGGCAGCTCTAGCAAACTATTACACAAGAGATCCATCTTTCAGACAGACAAGAAAGAAATTTTCCTTTTGAGGCTACTTTACTTTTTTTCCTTTTTACAGGGACACAGGGAAAACAAAGCACACTTAGCCTCTAAGGTCAGCTGATTAGTGACTTACAAGCTCTGTTGTCATTAGAGTCCTTTAAAAATTATGTCATAACATCCAACACAGAATTAATTAAACAAAGATAACAGCCAAAGTCATGGTATGAAAAAAGTTGAAGCCAAGGAGGATAAGTTTTTATTACCGAATTTCTTCTAATTATGTTTATTGTGAGAACTAAAATGAGTTAATTCATGTAATATGATTAGAATAAGTGGCCAAAACATGGTAAGTGCAATGTAGGCATTTGCTATTAGTTATTACCTAATTGGGATCCTGAATTTACTTACACTAATGTATTGGTCAGAGCGATCAAACTAAAATTTGAAATTATTGTGGAGATGAAGATGGTGGAGTAGGAAGATGCAAAACTCACCTCCTCCTACAAAAACATCAAAAATATATCTACATGTGGAATGATTCTCACTGAAAACTAACTGGAGACTGGCAGAAAGACTCCTGTACAGCCAAGGCTGTAAGAAAGATCCACACAGGATTAGGTAAGGAAGGGAAGAGAACTGATCAGATTTGGACCTGTGCAACTGGGAGGGGACTCAGAAGAGGAGGGAGGTTACACAAGTGGAGATCTCCCCTAGAGAGTAATTGGCTCAAGTCACATACTGGGTGCCCCAGGGCTGGGGTCTGACACCTGGAAAACAAGTCCCCTTGGCTGTTTGGAGGACTGGTGGGAGAGCTGTGGGAAGCCTGGTCTCTGCTCATGAGAGTGCACACATGCTTGCTTGCTTCTGAAACAGGGTGGAGAGAGTGGATTGAAACTGCACAGGATGCAGGCTGGTTTCCTAAGACCACTCTGGTGTGCACCCCAGCCTGAGATGAGTGCCCACTCATGCCCCACCTGCTCATGACGTAGGTTCACATTGGGGCAAGGCCTGCCACTGTTGCAGGGAAAGCTCAGCTGTGAGGGACAAAGGCAGCTCAGACCAGGAGATGCATCTGAGCAGGGCAAGGGCAGCATTTACGGGTGCTTACTCAGGCAGTGCATCATAAGTGATCCAGGTCTCTGACTGTGGCTGGGACTGCCCTCAGCCTTCTCAACAATCCATGCTAAGCATCTGCACCAGCTCCACCTACTCCACAGCACAGCTCCACACTAGGGTGAGGGATACAGTGGCCAAGAGCAGAGCTCAGCTGTTAGGGACAAAGGCAGCACAGACCCAGAGAAGAGAAAAAAAAAGGGAGTAGAAGATGGATTTGATAAAATTATTGCTGGAAACTTCTCAAACGTGAAGAAGGAAACATATCCAGGTACGGGAAGCATAGAGGATCCCAAACAAGATGAACCCAAACAAATCCTCACCAAGAAATACCATAATTAAAAAGGCAAAAGTTAAAGAGAGAATTTTAAAGGCAGCAAGAGAAAAACTGTTATATACAAGGGAGTCCCCCAAAGGTTATCAGCTGATTTCTCTGCAGAAACTTCTCAGGCCAGAATGGAGTGGCTTGATATATTCAAAGGGCTTAAAGGAAAAAACCTGCAACCTAAGATACTACACACAGCAAGATTATCATTTAGAACTGAAGGAGAGATAAAGAAATTCTGAGACAAGCAAAAGCTAAGAGTTCATGAATACTAAACCTACCCTAAAGGAAATGTTACAGGGTCTTCTCTGACTGGAAATGAAAAGGCTATAATAAGAAGTAAGTATACATAGGAAATGAAAAATTCCACTAGTAAAGGCAAATATATAGTAAAGGCTGAGGACCAGCCAGTTAAATAGTGCAAAGAATAAAATGCAAAAATTTTTAAAATCATCTATAATAATCAGTAAAGAGATGAAGATATGACATTAAAAACACAAAATGTGGAGGATGGGAGTTAAAAATGTAAATCTTTTAGAATGCGTTTGAACTGAAATGATTACCTGATTAAAACAAATAGTTATAGATCAACATATATGAATCCCATGGTAACCACAAATCAAAAACCTACCACAGATACACAAAAACTAGAGTAAGGAACACAAATATACTACCTAAAATTATCAAACCAAAAGGAACAAACTAGAAAAAGAATTTAAAAACAGAACTACAAAAAAGAACCAGAAAACAAGTTTAAAAAAAATGACAATAAGTACACACCTATCAATAATCACTTTAAATATCAGTGGGCTAAATTTTTTTCAATGGACAAGAGGTGGTTATTGGAAAAAAAAATAGGACCCATCTATAATGCTGCTTACAAGAGACTTACTTCAGAGCTAAAGATACACACAGACTGAAAGTTGAGGGGATGGAAAAAGATATTTCATGTAAATGGAAATAACAAAAAGCATGGTAGCAATACTCATATCAGACAAAGTAGACTTTAAAACAGAGGCTATAACAAAAGACAAAGAAGGATATTACATAATGATAAAAGGATCAATAAAAGAAGAGGGTATAACACTCATTATATATGAACCTAATACAGGAACACCTAACTAAAAGTAAATATTAACAGACATAAAGGGAGAAATTGACAACAATATTAGCAGGGGACTTCAGTACACCACATACATCAATGGACAGATCATCCAGATAGAAAATCAATAAGGAAACAGTGGTCTTAAATGACACATTAGATCAGTTGGACTTAATATATACCTATAGGAAATTCCATACAAAAACAGCAGAATAAACGTTCTTTTCAAGCATGCATGGAATGGTCTCCAGGATAGACAGCATGCTGGCCAAAAAACAAGTCTTAACAAATTTATATCAAAGCATCCTTTCTGACCAAAATGATATAAAAATGGAAATTAGTTACAGGAAGAACAATGGGAAAAGAACATACACATGGAGACTAAACAGTATGCTACTAAAAAGCCAATGGATCAATGAAGAATTCATTGAGGAAATCAGAAAATACCTTGAGACAAATGAAAATGGAAATACAACTTTCCAAAATTCATGTGATGCAGCAAAAGCAGTTCTAAGATGGAAGTTTATAGTGACACAGGCCTACCTCAAGAAATAAGAAAACACGTCATAAAAACAAGATGAAGTACCATCTAAATGAATCAGAAAAAGAAGAACAAAGTCCAAAGTCAGCAGGGAAAAGGAAATAATAAAGATCAGAAGGGAAATGAATAAAATAAAGACCAAAAAATATGATCAGTAAACAAAGAGCTGATTTTTTTTAAGATAAACAAAATTGAGAAAAATTTAGTCAGACTCATCAGGAAAAAAGAGGACTCACATAAACAAAATAAGAAACGAAAGAGGAGAAATAACAACGAATATCACAGAGATACAAAATAAAATCATGAGAGAATACTATGAACAGTTATATGCCAACAACTTGGACAAACTAGAAGAAATGGACAAATTTCTAGAAACATACAATCTTCCAAGACTGTATCAGGAAGAAACAGACAATGTAAACAGACAGATCATTAGTAGTGAAATTGAATTTGTAATTAAAAAACAAAAACAAAACTTCCCAGTAAACAGAAGTCCAGGACTGGATGTCTCCACAGGGGAATTCTACCAAATATATAAAGAAAAGCTAATACCTATCTGTCTCAAACTATTCTAAAAAATTAAAAAGGATGGAATACTCCCAAATTCATTCTACAAGGTCACCATCAGTCTGATATCAAAACCAAAGGAAGACACTAAAAAAAAGAAAATTATAGACAAATATATCTGATGAATATAAATGCAAAAATTCTCAACACAATATTAGAAAAACAAATTCAATAATATATTAAGAGGATACATATGCCATGATGAAATGGAGTTTATTCCAGGGTCACAAAGATGGTTCAACACTTGCAAATCAATTAATGTGATACACCACATTAACAAAAGGAAGGAGAATATTCACATGATCATCTCAATAGACAAAGGAAAAGCATGTGAGAAAATTCAACATCCATTCATGATAAAAACTCTCATCATAATTGGTATAGAGGAAACATGTCTCAACATAATAAAGGCTATTTACAACAAACTCACGACTAATATATTTAATGGTGAAAAGCTGAAAACTTTTCCCCTAAAATCAGGAACAAGACAAGGATGCCCGCTCTTGCCACTTCTATTTAACATACATAGTACTGGGAGCCCTAGCCATAGCAATCAGACAATAAAAAGAAATAAAAGGCATCCAAACTGGAAGGAAAGAAGTAAAATCCTGTTTGCAGGTGGCATTATACTATATGTGGAAAACCCTAAAGTCTCTATCCAAAAACTGTTAGAACTAATAAAGGAATTCAGTAAAGTTTCAGAATACAAAATTAATATACAGAAATCTGTTGTTTTTTATACACTAATAATGAACTATAAAAAAGAGAAAGCAGAACAAAATCATGTTTAAAATTGGATCAGAAAGAATAAAACACCTAGGAATAAATTTAACCAAGGAGGAGAAAAACCTAAACTCTGAAAATTATGAAACACTGAGGAAGGAAACTGAAGATGATACAAAGAAATGGAAAGATATCCTGTGTTCTTAGATTGGAAGAATTAATAGTTAAATGTGTCCATACTACACAAAGCAATCTACACATGTGATGCAGTCCCTAACAAAATAACCATGACACTTTTCACCAAATTAGACCAAATAATCCTAAAATTTATATGGAACCAACCACAAAAGACCTCAAGTTGCCACAGCAATCTTGAGAAAAAAAGTACTTAGCTCAAGTTATCATGCTCCCTGATTTCAGACTATACTACAAGTCTACAATAATCAAAACAGCATGGCACTGGCACAAAAATAGACACACAGATCAATGGAAGAGAACTGAGACCCAGAAATAAACCCACACATCTATGGTCAATTAATCTACAAAAGGAGCCAAGAATATATGGCAGGAAAAGAAAGTCTCTTCAATAAATAGTGCTGGGAAAACTGGTCAGTTACATGAAAAAGAATGAAATCAGAACATTTCTCACACCACATGCAAAAATAAAATGGATTAAAGACCTACCTAAATATAAGACAAGAAACTATAAAACTCCTAGGAGAGAGCAAAGGCAGAACATTCTTTGACATAGATCCAAAAAATATATATTGCAACGATTTATCTCCTAAGGCAAAAGAAACAAGAGCAAAAATAAACAAATGGGGACGAATTAAACTTAAAAGTTTTTGCACAGCAAAGGAAGACATTGACAAAATATCTGAATGGAAGAAAATATCTGCATATGATATGACCAATAAGGGATTAATATCTAAAATATATAAACATCTCATACAACTCATTATCATAAAAACAACCAGAAGGCTCCAATCAAGATGGAAGAATAGAAGGATGTGGAGCTCACCTCTTCCCACAAATACTTCAAAAATACATCTACATGCAGAACAATTTTCACAGAATACCTACTGAATCCTGGCAGATCTCAGAAACATAAAAGTGAAAGAAAGATCTCCATGTATCCAGGTAGGTTGAAAGAAAAAAAAAAGGAAGCAGGACTGGACCTGAACCCCTAGAAGGGAGCTGTGAAACAGGAAAGATTCCTGCAACAAGGGAAGACCTCTCACTCTCAGCAAGGTCAGCTGGGACAGAAAGAGAACTTCAGAAGCTCAGAGGAAAGTGCAGCAACCAGTTTTGGCAGGCAGAACAGAGAGACTTGCACAGATGGTCCGTGCCACCACCCTGCTCTCCCTAGCCTGATAAGTGCCTCCACTGGTGTGGGTGGGGGCTGGGTGTTGAAACTCGGGTATTAGAGGACAGACCTGGGGACAGGACTGGGATTGGCTGCACAGAGACAGCCTGAAGGGGCTGGAGTTTGGCACAGGCTGCAATCACAGGTGTATGCAGAAGAAGCCTGGGCCTGCCATAGAAGTGAAATATCATTTTTAAGTGTCCTGTGAAGGGAGGGGCAGGGCCTGCCATAATAGCCTCTTTCTCAGTGAGCTCTCAGCCAGCTTGGTCCCACCTGTACAAGCTCTGGGAGCACACAAATGCAAGTACCAGCATGCTGCCCACAGGCAGAGGTGGGGCTGAAATCAGAGCTGATCTCCAGGGGCCATTCAACTTAGGAAGCAGGGCTGAAATCTGAGCCCTTTCCCCATGGCTATGCAATCCACAGATTTACACTGCCGCCACCAGCTTTGTAAAATCTGCACCTGCAGGACATCCAAGTGGGAAATGGGTACTCCCACAGCTGGAACAGGTCTGGCCTTAAAATCTGTGGGCTTATAGGGTGTGCATATGTGGAGGCATGGCCAGGGTCAGGGCTGTTTCCATAGCTCCCATGGTGGGTCCAAGTGTGCAACAACTGTGGCCCTGTTACCTGATTTCAATGGATCTGTGCCTATGGGTCTGCACTGATGGCTTTGTGAAAGCAACACCTGAGGGACACCAGGGCCGATTTCTGGCATTCCCACAGTTGAGGCAGGTCTGAGGGAAGTGCCAACAACAGTGTACTTTGTGAGGTGGGTGACAGGTGACACCACAGAGCACACTCCCCAGTGGACAGCTCCAGCAGAGGAATACTTAGTGGCTTCTCTCTCAGTGGGACTGCTCCAATCCTGCCTACCTCAAACCACAGCTCACAAAGATATGGGGGCTTCTAGTCCAACAACCAGGGAGCAGATCCTGCCCCCAATAGGGCTGTGACAACCACAGAGCAAAGAGGAGGCCCCATTCAACATTCAGTGCAAGCTCTAGCTAGACACCACAACAGTCACATCCCCGAATGAGGGGATAACAGCCAGCACACACTGAGAAAAGAGGTCACAGGCACCCATACTAAAAACAACCGTCACACCAAAAAATATTAAACCCATGCAGGCTACACAGGGATGTCCCCATGCAAAAATAACCCTCCAAGACCACAGTAGATAACTGTTTCTCCTAAACTCATAGAGTAAGAGAAATAAAAGTAAAGTGAAGAAGATGAGGAACCACTCCCAATGAAAAGATCAAGAGAATTCCCCTGAAAGAACAAACAATGAAACAGACCTCTTCAGTCTAATAGAAACTGAGTTCAAAAAGGAGATAATGAAAATATTGAAGGAATTAAGAAAAGCTATCAACAAAAATGTGGATTACCATAAAAAGGAACTAGAAACTATAAGGAGGAGCCAAGAAAAATTAGAAAATTCATTTGCAGAGATGAAAGCTGAAATAAAGGCAATGAATAGCAGAATGAAAATGCAGAAGAAGGAATAAGTGATCTGGAAGATAGAATAATGGAAAGTAGCCAATCAGAACAGCAGACAGAAAGCCAATTTTTTTAAAAAAATGAAAGCAATATAAGAGACCTATAGGATAATATAAACCATGCCAATCTATGCATAATAGTTTTTCCAGAAGGAGAAGAAAGAGAAAAGGGGATCAAAAATGTAGTTGAAGAAATTATGGCTGAAAACTTCCCAAACATAAAGAAGGAAACATATCCGGGTACAGGAAGCACAGAGGGACCCATACAAGATAAACCCAAACAGAACTACACCAAGACATATTATAATTAAAATGGCAAAAGTTAGAGGATTCAAAAAGCAGCAAGAGAAAAAGAGTTTATTACAAGGAAACCCTCACAAGGCTATCAGCCAATTTCTCTAAAGAAATGTTGCATGCCAGAAGGGAGGGGAAAAATGTATCCAAAGACTCGAAAGGGAAAATTCTGCAATCTAAAATACTCTACCCAGGAAGATTATTATGTAGAATAGAAGGAGAGATAAAGAATTTCTCAAACAAAAGCTAAAAGAATACAGCAATACTAAACCTATCCTAAAAGAAATATTGAAATGTCTTTTCTAAATAGAAAAGAAGCAAGAATCTATAGGAATGAGAAAATCACAATTGGAAAGTATATCACTTAAAGTAAGCCAGCATACAGATTAAAAATAAATCAAAAAAAATTTATGAAAGCAATGGTAATCACAATGAACAGCAAGATGATAAACATGAAGATTTAAAAGAGGAAATCATAAAATGTTGGGGAGGAAAGCAAGAAAACATGAGGTTTTTTTCAGAATGTGTTTGAGCCTATATGACTATCAGTCTAAAGCAAGTAGATATAGCAAGGGGTTAACGTTTTTGAAAAACAGGGTAACCACAAATCAAAAACATGCAATAAGTTCACAGAAACCTAAAAAGAACACAAACATAATACAAAAGGAAGGCATCAAAGTACAAAAGAAAAAACAAAAAGAAACAAAGAAATACAAAATCAACTGGAAAGCAAGGTTTAAAATGGCAATAAATACATATCTATCAATAATTACCTTAGATGTCAATGGACTAAACACTCCAATCAAAAGATATAGCATAACAGATTGCATTAAAAAAAAATAAGATCCTACAATAGTCTCCCTACAAGAGATCCACTTTAGGTCAAAGATCACACATAGATTGAAAGTGAGGGGATGGAAAAAGATACTTCATGCAAATGGAAATGATAAATTGGGGGTTGCAATACTCATATGATACAAAATAAACTTTAAAACAAAGGCCATTAAGAAAGAAAAAGAAGGACACTATATAATGATAAAAGGATCAGTACAAGAAGAGGATATTACACTTGTCAACATATATATATATGCACCCAATACAGGAGCACCCAAATACATAAAACAAATACTAACTGATATAAAGAGAGAAACTGATGGGAATACAATAATAGTAGGAGAATTTAACACCCCACTCACATCAGTGGCAGAACTCCTAGACAGAAAATCAATATGGCAACAGAGATCCTAAATGATGCAATAGAACAATTAGACTTAAGTGATATTTTTGAAGCATTACATCCAAAAAGAAGCAGAATACACATTGTTTTCAAGTGCACATGGAACATTTTCTAGGACTGACCACACACTAGGGCACAGAAAAAAACCTCAGCCAATGTAAGAGTATAGAAATTATTTCAAGCATTTTTTGACCACAGTGGCATGAAACTAGAAATCAACCACAGAAAAGTAAATGAGAAAACAAAACAAAATGATTACATGGAAACTAAACAACATGCTCCTAAAAGACAAAAGGGCCAACAATGAAACCTTGAGATAAATGACAGTGAATACACAACCATACAAAAATTTATGGAACGCAGCAAATGCAGTTCTTAGATGGATGTTCATAGTGATACAGGTCTTCCTCAAAAAACAAGCAAAATCTCAAATAAACAACCTAACCTACCTCCTAAAATAATTAGAAAAAGAAGAATAAACAAAACCTAAATTTAGCAGAAGGAAGAAAATAATAAAAATCAGAGGAAATAAAAGATATTTAAAAAACAATAGAAAAAAATCAATAAAACCAATAGCTGTTTGTTTGAAAGGGTAAACAAAATTGACCAACTTCTAGGCAGGCTCACCAAGAAGAAAAGATAAATAACCCAAATAAAAATAAAAAATGAAAAAGGAGAAACAATAACCAATACAACAGAACTAAATAAACCATAAGAGAATAGTATGAACAATTGTATGCCAACAATTGGACAACCTTGAAGAAATGGACAAGATTCTAAACATTTACAGTCCACCAAAACTGAATCAGGAAGAAATAGATTATTTGAACAGACTGATCACTAGAAGTGAAATAGAATCTGTAATTAAAAAAAAATTAAAAACTCCCTACAAACAAAAGTCCAGGTCCAGATGGCTTCACCAGTGAATTTTACCAAACATACAAAGGAGAACTTATACCAAGCCTTTTCAAACTCTTCCAAAAGATTGAAGAGGAGGCAGAACTCCCAAAGACATTCTATGAAGCCACCATCACCCTGATACCAAAGAAACTACAAAAAATAAAATTATAGGCCAATATCTTTGATGACTATAGATGCAAAAATTCTCAACAAATGTTAGCAAACTGAATCCAACAACACAGACATACACCACCACCAAGTTCGATTCATCCCAGGGTAACAAGGACAGTTCAACCTATGTGAATCAATCAATGTGATACACTATGTCAACAAAAGACAAAAACCACATGATCATCTCAATAGATGCAAAAATAGCATTTGATAAGATTCAACATCCATTCATGAAAAAAACTCTTATCCAAGTGAGTATAGAGGGAACATATCTCAACATAATGAAATCTATTTGACAAACCCACAGCCAACATAATATTCAACAGTGTAAAGCTGAAAGCATTCCTGCTATAATGTGAAACAAGACGAGGATGCCCACTCCCACCACTTCTATTCAACACAGTTTTGGAAGTCCTAGCCCCAGCCATCGGACAAGAAAAAGAAAATGTATTCACATTGGAAGGGAAGAGGTAAAAATGTCATTATATGCAGATGACATGATACTCTATATAGAAAACCCTAAGGACTTCACACAAAAACTACTAGAATAAACGAATTCAGCAAGGTAGCAGGATACAAGATTAACATACAGAAATCAGTTGCATTTCTTTACAGTAACAATCAAACACTGGAAAGGGAATGTAAAAAAAAAAAAATCTCTTTTAAAGTTGCACCAAAAAAGGAATAAATCTGATCAAGGAGGTGAAAAACTTATGTGCTGAGAACTATAAAACAATAAAGAAATTGAAGATGATTCAAAGAAATGGAAAGATATCCCATGCTACTGGAATGGAAGAATTATTATTGTTAAAATGGCCATACTACCCAAAACAATCTACTGATTTAATGTGATCCCTATCAAATTACCCATGACATTTTTCACAGAACTAGAACAAATAATCCTAAAATTTATATGGAACCATAAAAGACCCAGAATTGCCAAAGAAAGTCTAAGGAAAAATAACAAAGCAGGAGGCATAAACCTCCCAGATTTCAGACAATACTACAAAAGCTACAGTAATCAAAACAACATGGTATTGGTACAAAACAGACTTACAGATCAAGGGAACAGAATAGAGAGCCCAAAAATAAACCCAAACACCTATGGTCAATTAATCTTCAACAAAGGAGGAAAGAATATACAGTGGGGAAAAGACAGTCTCTTCAGCAAATGTGTTGGGAAAGCTGGACAGCTACATGTAAATCAATGAAGTTAGAACACACCCTCACACCATATACAAAAATAAAATTAAAATGACTTACAGATTTAAATGTAAGACATGACACCATAAAACTCCCAGAAGAGAATATATGCAAAACATTCTCTGACATAAATCAGAGCAATTTTTTCTTAGGCCAGTCTCCTAAAGCGATAGAAATAAAAGCAAAAATAAACAAATGGGACCTAATCAAACTTACAAGCTTTTGTACAGCAAAGGAAATCATAAATAATACAAAAAGACAATCTACAGACTGGGAGAAGATATTTGCAAATGATGCAACCAACAATGGCTTAATTTCCAAAATATACAAAGAGCTCATACAACTAAATAACAAGAAAAACAAACCACTCAATTGAAAAATGGGCATAAACCTAAATAGACATTTCTCCAAATGAGATCACCAAGAGTCACATGGAAATATGCTCCACATCACTAATTATTAGAGAAATGTAAATCAAAACTACACCTCACACCAGTCAGAATGATCATCATTTGCATTGGTGGAAATGTAAATTTGTGCACCCACTGTGGAAAACAGTATAGAGGTTCCTCAAAAACTAAAAATAGAGTGGCCATATGATCCAGCAATCCTACTCCTGGGAATATATCCTGACAAAACTATAATTCAAAATGTTACATGCACCCCTATATTCACAGCATCAGTATTCACAATAGCCAAGGCATGGAAACAATCTAAAGCTCCATCAACAGATCAATGGATGAAGAAGATGTGGTACATACATGCTACGGCATACTATTCAGCCATAAAAAAAAAATAATGCCATTTGCAGCAACATGGATGGACCTAGAAATTATCATAATTAGTGAAGTAAGTCAGAAAAAGTACCATATGATATCACTAATATGTGGAATATAAAATATGACACACATGAACTTATCTATGAAACAGAAACAGACTCACAGACACAGAAAACAGATTTGTGGTTTCCTGGGGGGGGGTGGTATGAATTGGGATTAGCAGATCAAACTATTATATATAGACTGGATAAGCAACAAGGTCATACTGTATAGCACACAGAACTATATTCAATAGCCTGTGATAAACCATAATGGAAAAAAATATGAAAAAAGAATGTATATATACATGTATAACTGAATCACTTTGCTGTACAGCAGAAATTAACACAACATTGTAAATCAACTATACTTCAACAAAATAAATTTAAAAACAAACAACTCGATTTATAAAACAGGCAGAAGGCCTGAATAGACATTTTTGAAAGAAGATATACACAGATGGCCAACAGGCACATGAAAATGTGATCAACATAGCTAATCATCAGAGAAATTCAAATCAAAACCACAATGATAAATCACTTCACATCTGTCAAATGGCTATCATCAGAAAGTCTACAAATAACAAATGTTAAGAAAGAGGAGAAAAGTGAATACTCCTACACTCTTGGTAGGAACATAACCTGGTGCAGCCACAATGGAAAACACGGAGGTTCCTCAAAAAACTTAAAATAGAACTAACATATTATCCAGCAATTACTATTCTGGGTATATATCTGAAGAAAATGAAGACACTAATTTGAAAAGATACATGCAACCCAGTGTTCATAGCAAAATTATTTACTATAGCCAAGATATGGAAGCAACCTAGGTGTCCATCAACAGAAAATGAATAAACAAAACGGAATATTACTCAGCCATATAAAAGAATGAAATTCTGCCATTTGCAACAATGTGGTTGGACATAGTTGGTATTATGCTTAGTGAAATATGTCAGAAAAAGACAAATACTCCATGTTATCACTTATATGTGGAATCTAAAAAATAAAGGAATGTATATAACCAAACAGAAACAGACTCACAGATATAGAGAATAAACTAGTGGTTACCAATGGGGATGGGCATGATAGGGACAGGGGATTGAGATACAAGCTACTTAGTATAAAATAAATAAGAAACCAGGATATATTGTACAGCACAGTGAAATATAGTCATTATTTCTTTAAATGGAATATATTCTATAAAAATATTGAATCATTATGTTGTATACCTGAAACTAATATAATTTGGTAAATCAACTATACTTCATTAAAATTAATTTAAAAATAATATTTAAAATTATTGAAATAGACAAATCTTTAAGACCTCTAATATTTTTATAAGCATTTTTCCTTAATTTAGTTCATTTAATCCCATTCTTTTTCAAAAACTACAGAAAGTTCTTGGTTTTTGACCTATGTTTAACTATGAGTTATCTAACTTATTTATCACTTTTGTTTTTGTCCTTCTAGGCACTGGTAGAGGCCAAGGACATGTGATGATCCTTGTTAGGCAATTCCAAGTACTGTGCATTCAATGTCTTCCAGTGGCTCCTTTAATCAGAATTTTCTCCCTGGTTTCCTAAAGTCAATTTCTCAATGAGCATCACTCCATGTTCACTTTCCTCTTTTCAGTTTATACAGCTATGAACAATTCCCTTTGACAAGTAACATGGTGTCAATTCTTTGGACTGTAATATCAACTATAAGAGGCTGATTCTGAATATATGTTTTTTGAAGTTTATCCTTTTTCCATCTTTATGCTGTTGATACTTCATGAAGCTCAAAGCATAGCTTTTCAGTCTTGTAAAGCAAATTTAATGATTCCTAAGTACATATTGATAGAATTTTACCAATGATGAAGGTATGGAAATATCTACAAATGTGGGCACCAACATATGGATACAGAAAAACAGCAGACAGTATAAAAGGAAAACAAAGCTCACTGTTCTGATCCCAATAGCACTTGCCTCATTCATCCTTTTAGATGTTGCCATAAAGTAGCTCTTTCTGACAATGTGGTTAATCACTTTTCCATATTAAGTTGATGGGCTTCTATCTACTTGAAAAATACCAAAGAGTCTTTTTACTAAATGTATTCTATGCTATTGTTCTTTCCCCCTCTTGTTTTCTGTTTAAATGTGATTTTTTTTATAACTTACATTTTAAATGATACTGTACTATCTATTCAACATCAACACACTTCTACTCTGCTAAAATGAGAGTACTGAAGCTTAACATTATTCAGTTTTCTTTATAAATTTGTCACCCCTAGCATATGACAGAGTTCAACATGTTATAAGCATTTCTAACTGTCCAACACTGAGAAGATTTAATATAATTTCTTAAATAAATCTGCAGATTTCAATGTATGAGAGAAAAGATTCATGACCAGTCAACTTAATAAAAAAGTAAATAATTAAACAGAACAATTACTTGTTTAGAGTATTAAAACATTTTCAGTTACAAAATATGTATTCAAGCTATAAAGGTCTCCAAAACCAAAAATTAATAAAAACAATTACTTTTTTTTCAAATGGCAAAGAGCAGTTATGGCATATACTTGTTACAGTGTTGGTCTAAGAGTCTTTATAACACTCATTTGTGAACTCTGTACCTCATGCTTTAATTTGTAAATATCGATCTGGTTATTCTGATAGGAGGAAAAACCAAAACTTGCAATGTTTTGTTTCCTACTTTGAAAGGCATGCAATAAATTATATAATATAAATTCTCCAATATGTTTCATGATTTTAGAGAGAAAGTATCTGAATTTTAGATTTGAGGACAGTATATAGATTATCTCCTATCCAATACTGGTGTTTATATTCAATTTATTTCATTTATTAGTAATCCTCTATGCATAATGGAATACATTCTATTTTTTAAATACTTATATTAACAAAATGCTTTTCATTAAAATGGAAATTATATGTGTGAAATACCTCACTTGGCTCCTGGAATATAGTTGAAGCCAGCACACTTTTATGATTAAATAAATTATGTTTAAAGAAGATAGTAAGAATTCCCAATAATAATGTGAGGCATGAAAATCTAATGTAGTGGGCATTGTCAGTATCCCACCCAGATCCCTTGGATTCTTTTTGTTATCTGTGGGCTCACATCCCAGCTCTGTATGCATTTCCTTCTAACGCCCTGTGACTAATACTGTCTTTGGAGGATTGTCCTTGGCTACTGGACCTGCTTTACTTCTAAATGCAGAGATCGTGTAGCTCCTGGTAGTTTATGGTCTCCAACCCTCAATGGTGAGCCTTAGTCAATGAGGGAATATAAAAGCCTGAATTCTTTTTCTGAATTTGGAACTAACCCTGAAGCTTAACTCACACTAGAGCTCCCCTGCCAGGCTCAGGCTAGGGCTAATGCTTTGTATGAAATCACCACCTACTTGGATTCTACCCTTCCCAATCCTGCTTACTATGTTATTTGCCAGCTTCTTCTGAAACATATTGTTCATAAATCACTTGCACATGTGTTGGCATTTCAGGGTCTGCTTCTAGAGAACCTCATCTAAGACACCTTACTATTAACTGACCAGAAATTCAGAAGAATATGGATAGAGAGAAAGCAGATGGAAATATATTAATGAAAAATGAAGAATAGAAGACTTACAGAAGAAAACTCCAATAAAGTTAACATTTTCAGAGATCTCCCAAGCCTGGAAGGCCACATTACAGATTCATATGTGAGAGAGGTTTTTGAGTCAATAGTTGGAATAATTATCATAAGTAATATTTCAATAAATAAGTACAGAAAAACTGGGCCTGACTGACCAAATCCTTTATCTCATAAATACTGAATGACTAAAAGTCACTTGGTTTAGCAATCAGATATGGATAGAGTGTGGGCCTGCACCAAAGACCCAGGGCAATATCGTGTTTAACATACTATCTGCAAGGAATCTGTGTACAACACCTCACAGCAGGTGTACTCCTCCCCAACTCCCCAAATAACTATAGCATAGCATACCATTCATTATAGAAATAAAATAAATACAGTTTTAGTCAAGCTATGCCTCAAAAAGTTATTCTCAAAAGCCTAGGAATAGAAGGAAACTTCTGCAAAAACCTACATCTAGCATCATTCTTGATGAAGGACTGCTTTTCCTCTATAATAATTATTTGTCTATAATAATTCTTCTCTAAAAATAATAATTATTATTATAAATCATTAAAATAGTCTCCATTGTTAAAGAAAAGCAAAACTTTCTTTACTCTCAGAAGACATGATGCTATTTGTAAAAAATTATAAAAAAAGAAACACATTAATACTAGTGCTAAAAGCTAAAATTATGAGTCCAAGAAAAAAAAAAAGGAAAATATTTGTAACATTGACTTAGTCAAAAAGATCTCAGATATGACACCAAAAATATTTACTGGAAATTTTAAAAAAATGATGTTAGAATTAATTTTTCAAAAGACATAACATTAAATACATGAAAACATAAGGCCCACACTGGGAGAAAATATTAGCAAATTATATACTTGACAAGGGACTTGTATCCAGAATATATTACTTACAACTCAATAATAAGAAACTCAATAGAAAATGGACAAAATGCCAAATGTACTTTTCACCAAGGAAGACATATACATGGCTAATAAACCCAAGAGAAGGTGAACAATCTAATTGTTAAGGGATGCAAATTAAGCCTACAATGACAAACTCACTTTTATGGCTACAATGAAGATAGGCAATACCAAGTGCTGGTGGATGTGAGAAGAAACTGGATTCCTTAAAAGTTGCTGATGGAAATGTAAAATGCTAGAGACATTTTTGGTGAACAGTGTAACAATTTCTTTACAACTTAAACTTACCCAATAATTCCAGTCTTAGGAACCTACCCATGAGAAATGAAAACATATGTCCAAAGCAAGACTTAAATTCAGATTTCATAGAAGCATTATTCATAATAGCCCAAACTGTAAAAAAGTGCCCATCAGGTTGTGAACGCACAAATATAATGTGATGTATCCATAAAATAGAATACTATATTGAAATTAAAAATACTGATACATGCTACAACGTGGATATATCTCAAAATACTCTTGCTAAAATAGTATTATTTAGACTAAGCCAGTTGCAAAAGAATGTATACTCTATGATTCCATTTTTGTGAACTTCTCACTGTTCAGAAAAAGGCAAATTTAAAGACAGAAGGCAGACTTGTGTTTTACTGGGGCTGTAGTAAAGAGTATAGATTGTTCGTAAACAGGCTCCATGGAAATACGGGGATGATGAAAAAGGTTTAAAACTGAATTGTTGTGATAATTAATTATTGAGCAACTTTATGCATTTATTATAAATCATTGAGTTGTTAAGAAATATATAAGGCAATGTCAAGAGAAGAAGCCAAGCCTAACACACAAATCCTCTTTATGATATCAGGATACAGTTAGCATGGCTGATAAACTATCTACCTATGGTGAACATAAAAGAAAGAATGGAGTTAGGGGTTCTAGCCCACTTCACAATAGACTATCACAAACCTTGAGCAAAATGGCACTACTTCCACTATGTAGTTAGTGGGCTCAGTGCACAAAATGCTGCTGGGACTAAAAAGCACTGTAAAGAAACTTTCTTGAACCATTGACTGTGGGGGTAATAGGGAATAGGAATTGGGTTATTCATACCAGTTTTTGTTATTTTTAATGACTCAGTGAAGCCTGGGTAGAACCAGGTTACACAGTATAGTGCATTAATATTTTATAGGTGAAGAACTTGAGTAAATGAAGTAATTCGTCCACGAACATATACATGGTAAGTGGCAGAACTAAAACTTGAACTCATGTAATTTTAACCTCAAATCTTAGGGCTCATTTTATTATGCTTACTTTTATAGTATTAAAACAGGAAAAGAAAAAGGCATGGCTTTTTAAAGTTCAGTTTAGAGCTCCACATATGATAGTGTGGGAAAGAAATCATGCAACATCTCCTGTGAGTTTGACATCCATGTAAGCCTGGCCACTTCCCTTATGGAGCATACATTCTAGTAGGAGATAGAAACAAACAAGAAACAACCTGCACTTTAATATGTATTTACTAACTTTCACAAGTGCTATGAAGTCAGATAAAATTATGCACTATAAAAGGAGGAAGTGACCTCTCTAAAGAGGTGGCATTTTAGTGAACATCTGAATGATGGGAAGGAGCTGGAACTTTGAGTAGTGAGACTGACAGAGAAGCAGTGAGTCCTTCAATCAGAACGAAGAGCATATGCAAAAGCCTTGCATCCAGAAACATTACCAAAGGATGCTAACAAGGCTGGGCCAAGGGAAACTGTAGCATGAGAGGAGGCTGCAGAAGTAGACAAGAGTCAGTTTGTCACAGCTGCATGGAATATGGAAAAGAGTTTATAGTATAATATATGTAAACTAGTATGGAAAACATTTGAAAGTTTTATGCAGGGAAGACCCATAGTCTGATCTACATTAAAATATTCTATTAAAGCTGAGTATATGCATATCCTATGACCCAGCATTCACACACTATACAAATATGCAAAAAAAAAATTCTCCACACATGCACACACAAAAGGATATGCATTAAAATGTTTAGAGCATTCTTATCTGTGATAGCCAAAAATTGAACCCCACCCAAATGTCCATCAACACTAAAGAACATGAATATACCATGTCATATTCATAGAATGGAATACCATACAGCAATAAAAATGAAAAACCACAACACACAAAACAATGGATAAATCTCACAAACAATATATTGAGTAAAAGAAGCTAGACACAGAAAAGTATATACTAAAGATAGTGACATAGGAAGATCCTGAACTCACTTCCTTCCATGGACACACTGAGTCTACAGCTACATATGGAACAATTTATTCCTACAAAAACCTAAAGCCTGGCTGAGTGACAACTACAAACTGGGCAAACAAGAAGAAAACCACATCAAAGTGGGTAGAGGAGGCTGGGACAAAATCTCACCATAAACACCACTCCTGATACTGTGACCCACAATCAGGAAAAACCCCAAAACCCAGAGCTTCTCTCTGGGGCATGAAGAGTTTGACCCCCACATCAGGAACCTCTGTTTTTAAGACCTGCACTTGAGAGACAAGCCCCCAAAACATTTACCTTTGAAAACCAATGGGGCTCATGTCCTAAGATCCACAAGATTGTAGTAATCTGAGAAATGACTCTGAGGCAGCTGGTCTTACCCTGACTTAAAATGAAGGAAGCTCACCTGCTTATATTATTGTCCTAGAGGAAGGCATATAATTTAACACACACATTAGGAGTCTGCCAGAACATTTTCTGGGGGTGTAGAATGGCAGGCACCATCTTCATGATTTCCCTTTGCTATGTTCCAGAGCAATAGTATCTCCTCCCCAATTATTGTGGCTTCTGCCAGGGACACCTCTACATCACATCACATGGCTTTGGCGGCCAGTGGCTGTGGGTCCCCAGGATTGTAACCAACAGAAAAAAAGTTCTTAAACAGCAACTACCTCCAGGGCACAGCAAGAAGCAACAGACCCAGGAGCTCTTTCTATAAAGGAGACCTATGAACTAGTCATCATAGCTGTGGCCTGAGGGGCAGGCTCATAACAAACATGCCTCTAGGGTCTGACTGCAATCCTTTCTAGAGACCTCAGGGTGTGGGTACTATCTTTGCACTCTCCCTCTGTTTTGCCCCTGTTAACTGATATTGCACAGAAAAGAGCTTATACACTTGTGTGGAGCTCCAATTTTTGTGACTGCCACCCAGGGGACACCACCAGATTGCCTAGCTCTGGAGGCCATCAGGGCTTATGCTTACAGTCCCACAGGACTGTCTCTATTTGCATGATTTAATAAGCTGCTATGTGAGGGTCTGGCTTCCAATCAGCCTGAAGCTAGGTGCTAAGATTCTCCCCTTAAGGACACTGACAGGTCTTGGCACATACTCAACTACAGGGAGCTATTAAAAATATAATAGACTGCTGGCACAAGCACAAAGGTTTGAGAGACAACAAAGAGCTGGGGCAGGATTGAACAAAGAGCTGGGGTAGGGCCTCATGTAGGTTCATCTCCTACCTAAGGCCACTCCTCCAAGACTGGGAGAAGTGGCTGTTTCATCTACTGTATAGAAACCAACATAGAGAGTCAAGCAAAATAAACAAAGAGAGGAGTATATTGCAAATGAAAGGACAAGATAGAACCTCAGGGAAAAAATGTTAGTGAAACAGAGCTAGATTATTTACCTCATAAAGAGTTGAAAATAATGGTCATAAAGATGCTCACCTAACTGGGGACAAGAATGGATGAAAATAGTGAGAACTTCAACAAAGAGTTGGAAAATGTAAGAAAGTACCAAACAAAAGTCACAGAGCTGAAGAATACAATAACTGAACTAAAAAAAAAAAAAAAAAAAAACACTAGAGGGGTTCAATAGCAGACTTGATGAAGCATAAGAAAATGAGGGAGCCAGAGGGCCAGAAAGCCAGAAAGTAAAATGTGCTTGACATCTGTGCACAGAAAGAAATTTTAGGTGGCAGAAACCACCAGTTTAATGGTGGACCAGCAGTTAAATTTTTCCAGGTTTATCAAAGAAACCATTAGTTCACCCAGAAAAGACTAAATTTTCAAGAATTTTATAGCTTTGGGCCCCAACCTTCTTTTAGGAGATGAAAGGCTCATTATAGACACGTGAAAGAGTACATGGTGGTCTCCATTCCCCAGTTCAGATATGGCCAAGGAGAGTAATGAACAAGGAGTTCTCAGAGGTCAGAACAAGAGTTCACAAGGAAAGTGGACAATAAGTTCCTTCCAGTGAGCAGAATCAGAGTTTAATCAAGGTAATTCCTTCAGCCCCAGTGTGTGTATCTGGGAGCTTTATTACACTCTCTTCCTTATGGGATTTACATTGTTGATTACACTCTCTTCCTTATGGGATTTACATTGTTGATTTCCAGTTGATGTTGTATGTCTCCAGTTCTTTGTCTTTCCAAATGGGAGTGATTGTTCTGTGTATCCTGTGCCTGCTCCATCACTAGATTCTGGGTGTTTTTGCTGGAGAGGGGAAGATAATTTGCCTTTAAAATTTATAGGTCTGCAGAGTAAAAAAGAGTGATATCTAGATCTGGTGCCACCTGGAGGCATGAACTGTAAACAATAATCAGTGACCAGTTAGGATTTCATATTTTCTCTCTCAGGAAGGGGTGAGAATGTTCTGTGTGAAAGTAGAATAAAATGATCTGGTAACAAAAATGCTCTATAAAAGATAATAAGATGTAACCAAACCACTATCTCCTTGGGTATACAGAAGTCTGACCTTCCAAATCTTTCTTGTAGTTAGGTTGGGGGCCATATAATTGAATTCTGAGTAGGAAAATATAGGCATATTAGATATAAAACACTTCCTGATTCTGTCCAAAAGTGTTAGCCCACAGTGCAACATTTTCCTGCATCTTTTTGCCCTTCAGTGGGGAGCAGAAGAAAGGATTAGGCAACCAAAAAGCAAGGAAGTAGAACTCACCCAATCAGCACACTAAAAAGATAAAAGAATAAAAACAAGTGAAGAGAGCTTAAAGGAATTATGGGACAACTTTAGACAGACTACCATTTGCATTTTAGGGTTCCAGATGAGAAGAAAGTTACAGAAATTTTATTTGAAGAAATAATGGCTGAAAAATTCCCTAATCTAGGGAAGGAAACAGACATCCAGATCCAGAAAACCCAGAGAGTTCCAAAAAGATGAACCCAAAAAGATCCATACCAAGATACATAATTAAAAAGTAAAAAGTTAAAGACAGGAGAGAATATTAAATGCAGCAAGAGAAAAACAACTTGTTATGTTGAAGAGAATCTCTATAAGATTATCGGCAGATTTTTTTAGCAAAACTTTGCAGGCCAGAAAGGAGTGGCACAATATGTTCAAAGGGCTGACAGAAAAATAAACCTCCAACCAAGAATAACCAGTAAAGTTAAATTTCAGAATTGAAGGAGAGATAAGAGTTTTCTGGACAAGCAAAAGCTAAAGAAGTTCATCACCACTCAACTAACCTTACAAGAAATGTGAAAGGGACTTCACTGGGCTGGAAATAAGGGGTATTAATTGGTAACAAGAAAACATATGAAAGAATAAATCTCAATTGTAGGTAAATATATACTAAAGGTAGTGGGTTAATCACTACAATAATTAGTTAAGGGGCACTCACTTGAGATGTAAGAACACAGAAGACTGAAAGTGAAGGGATAGAAAAAGATATTCCATGTAAATGGAAACCAAGAGAAAGCTGGAGTTGCTGTACTTGTATCAGACAAAATAGACTTTAAGACTGTAATAAAAGAAAAAGATGGGCATTACATAAAGTGGTCAATCTAACAAGAGGATATAACATTTGTAAGTATATATGCACTCAACATAGGCGCCTAAATATATAATGCAGATGTTAGCAGACCTAAAGTGAGAAACAGAAATACAAAAATAGTATGACTTTAATACCCCCCTTACCTCAATGGATAGATCATCCAGACAGAAAAATCAAAAGGAAACATTGTCCTTAAACAACATATTAGACCAGAGAGATTTAACAAATACATACAGAACATTCCATCCAGAAGCAACAGAATATACATTTCACTCAAGTGCTCATGGAATGTTTTCTGAGATACCTTATATTTTAGGCCACAAACAAATCTTAATAAATTTAAGAGAATTGAAATCATATCAGTCACCTTTCTGACCATAATAATACAAAGTTAGAAATTAATTACATAAAGAAAACTGGAAAATTCACGAATATGTGGAGATTATTTAACAACATGCTACTGAACAACAAATGTGTCAAAGAAGAAATCAAAACAAAACACTTATATAATTTGAGACAAAAAAAATGGAAATATATCAATTTGTGGGATGCAGCAAAAGGATTTCTAAGAGGGAAGTTCATAATTATAAATGTCTACCTCAAGAAACAAGAAATGTTTCATATAAACAGCCTAACTTTACACCTTAAAGAGCTAGAAAAAGAATGAAGCCCAAAGTTAGTGAAAGGAAGGAATAACAAAGATTAGAGAAGGAATAAATGAAATAGAGTAAAAAGACAATAGAGAAGATCAATGAAATCAAGAGCTGTTACTTTGAAAAGCTAAACAAAATTGACAAGCCTTTAGCTAGACTCACCAAGAAAAAAAGAGAGGTCTCAAATAAATAAAATCAGAAATGAAACAGGAGATATTACAAATGATATCCCAGAAATACAATTAATCATAAGAGATTGTTATTAACAATTATATATCAACAAATTGGGCAATCTAAAATAAATGGATAAATTCCTAAAAATATACAACCTATGAAGATTGAATTATGATGAACTAGAAAATATGAATAGATTGATTACTCATTAAGGATATTGAATCACTAGGGAAGAAGCTCCCTACAAAGAAAAATCCAGGTCAAGACAGCTTCACTGGTGAATTCTACCAAAAATTCAACTAAGAATTAATACAGTCAAACTCTTCCACAAAATAGAAGAGGGAAGTCTTCCAAATTCATTTTATAAGGCCACAATTACCCCGATAACAAAACCAGACAAGGATGCCATAGAAAAATAAAATTACAAGTCAATATCCCTAATGAACCAACAGAGGTGTAAAAAGCCTCAAACAAAATATTAGCAAACCAAATCCAAAAATACAGTAAAAAGATCACACAACGTGATTAAGTAGGATTTATTCCAGAGATGTAAGATGTTCAACATCCACAAATCAGTCAGTGTAATACACCACATTAACAAAATGAAGGATAAAATTCATATGATCACCTCAATATTTGCAGAGAAAACATTTGATAAAATTCAATATCCATTTATGGTAAAAACTCTCAACAAAGCATATACCTCAAAACAATAAAGGCCATATATTCCAAGCCCATAGCTAACATCATACTCAACAGTAAAAAGCTGAAAGCTTTTCCTCTAAGATCAGAAACAGGATAAGAATGTCAACTGTTGTCACTTTTCTTCAAGATAGTATTGGAAGGCCTTACCAGAGCAATTAGGCAAGAAAAATAAATAAAATACATCTAAATTGGAAAGGAATAAATAAAACTGTCACTATTTACAGATGATATATTATATATAGAAAATCCTAAAGACTCCTTAAAAAAAACTATTAGAGCTAATAAGTGAATTCAGTAAAGTTACAGGATATAAAATCAATACACAAATATCTGTTCCATCTCTATACACTAATAATAAACTATCAGAAAGAGAAATGAAGAAAACAATCCATTTACAATTGCATCAAAAAAGTAGAATACCTGTGAATAAGTTTAACCACGGAGGTAAAAGACTTGTATATTGAAAAGTATGACATTAATGATATAAATTGAATAAGAAATAAATAAATAGAAAGATATTCCATGGTCATGGATTGGAAAAATCAATACTGTGAAAATGTCCACACTACCCAAAGCAATCTACAGATTCAATGCAATCCCTATCAACTGTCCAATGGCATTTTTCTCACAGAAATACAACAGGTAGTCCTAAAATTTTTATGGAAACACAAAAGACCCCAAGTAGCCAACACAATACTGAGAAAGAACAACAAAGCTGGCAACATCATGCTCTCTGATTTCAAATTATATTACAAAGCTATGATAATTAAAACAGGATGGTATTGGCATAAAAACAGACACATAGATCAATGGAACAGAATACAGAGCCCAGAATAAACTCATGCATATGTGGTGAATTAATTTATGACAAAGGAGGAAGAATATACAATAGGGAAAGGACAATCTCTTCAATAAATGCTGTTGGAAAACTTGACAGCCAAAGGCAAAAGAATGAAATTTGAACACTATCTTATACTATACACAGAAATTAACTCAAATGAATTAAAAACTTGAACATAGACCTGAAACCTTAAAGCTTCTAGAAGAAAACATGGGCAGTAAGCTCTTTGGCCTAGGTCTTGGCAATGATTTTTTGGATTTGACACCAAAAAAAAAAAATGACAACAAAAGCAAAACTAAACAAGTGAAACTATATCATACTAAAAAGCTTCTGCACAGCAAAGGAAACCATTAACAAAATGAAAAGGCAACCCACTGAATGGGAGAAAATATTTGCAAATCATATATCTGATAAGAGGCTAATATCCAAAATATATAAAAAACTCATACAATTCAATAGCAAAAACAAAACAAAAAAAACCACAATTTGACTGAAAAAATGGGCAGAAGATCTGAATAGATATTTTTACAAAGAAGATATAGGGATGGTCAGGAGGTATATGAAAAGATGCTCAACATCACTAATGACCAGGGAAATGCAAATCAAAATGACAATGAGATATCACTTCATACTTGTTAGATGGCTTGTTATTAGAAAGGCAAGAAATAACAAGTGTTGGTGAGATGTGCACGGATGGATGAGTGGATAAAGAAGACATGGCATGTATGTGTCTGTGTGTGTGTATATATATATATATATATATATATACACACACACAGACACATACATATGTATATGTATATAGTGGAATATTATTTAGCCATAAAAAAGAATGAAGTCTTGCCATTTGTGAGCACATAGATGGACCACAAGGCCATTATGCAAGGTGAAATAAATCAGAGAAAGACAAATACCATATTACCTCTCTTATACGAAGAATCTTTAAAAAAAAATAAAAGCCCATAGATACAGAGAACAGATTGGCAGTTACCAGAGGCAGGGAGTAAGAGTGGATGAGATGGTATAAAGATAAGAAAAAGAGTATATACCATTATTGTTCCAGGCATATAACAATGAAAACAGGTAAAACTAACCTATGTCATTAAAGTCAGATTACTGTTTAATCTTTAAAGACATAAGAGACTTCCGGGATGCTGTACTATTCAGTTTCTTGATCTAGGTGCTGTATATATGAGTGTATTAAGTGAATATACCTCAAGCTCTATGATTATGGTATGTTAACTGCAACATATTATATTTCAATAAAAATGGGATAATTGTGAAAAATGAAAGCTTAAGACATTTTAAGTTGTGAGTTATAGATAAATTTAAAACAAACACTGAAACCACTAAAAAAAAGTAGGAACAAGAGGGAATTATCTATAAATGAATAGTTAAATACATCTGTATGTAAATGATAGATGGACTCATAGGAAAATGGATAGATGGATAAAGAGAGGCAAATATTGATGTATAAAGAGACAGAAAGATACATATACACTGGATCATGAGTTAAGATGTATTTCTTAGTGTGAGTATGTGGGGTTTAGCCAAAAAAATTCCATATAATCTTCATTTAAGTTATTCCTCTTTAACCTTTATTATTTTCTTCCTCTTACTTGCTCTGGGTTTAGTTTGCACTTGTTTTTCTTACAATTTCTTAAGGTGGTATGTTAGATTATTGATATGAGATATTTTATTTGTTCTTAACATAGGCATCTATGGCTATAAATTTTATACTGAGCAAAGGCTTTATCATCACCCTGTACATTTTTGTACCTTTAAGCTGCAATGTTTACCACTATGTTACAAAGTGATAGAAAGTGAATGAAAATAATTTGCATTAACTAAAATATTAATCATATTTAAATTATTGAATCATTATTATAAATACAAAAAAAAGCACACCATATGATAACAAACAAGAAAGATAAAGGAATAAAAAAGATATACCAGTCAGATATTATTCATGAGGTTTCTGGATAGATAAAAAAAGAGGAACAACAAAAGTGAACTCACACACACAAATACACACATACATAATCAATATCACACCAGTTCTAACATTTTTAAAAAGAGTACATATAGCTTAGCTAAAATATAAGTTAGTAACTTACGAGTTAAGTCTTGACATGTGACCAAAAAATACTATATCTCTGTGTTTTTTCTAAAAGAAACAATCTGATATAGTTTATTCTGACTTAAAAACTTTTAAAATGTGCCCAATCTTCTGAGATTTTAGAGTAAATCAAACAAATTCTCAGGACATTAGTTCTGTGATTGAAATTCTTATATCTCCACAGGCAGTGGATTTTCCCACCAAAAGTTCAAGAGGTAAATAATCTTTAATAACTGGTGGCTTAGTGTTTTTGACCCTTGATGTTTCTAATAGTTTTTCATTCTCCCTGAAGGAAACATCATATTGTTGATTTTTTTCCCTCAAAATACAGTACTACTTTCTCTTTTCAATATTATATAAGTGTCTAGAGAGGTTTATGAGCTATTTTAGAAACAAATGAGTGCATACTTACTTCCATAGTTTCTTGTATCAGTAATGGATATATAATTGTAATATACTTCAGAATGTGTTATTTCAAGCCACAGGTTGAAAACAAGATTATTATTCATTCAATAAAGTGAATTAAGTACATAACATGTCGAAGAGATAGGAAAACACATTTTCTCTGGCTTTTGGGGGCTCTCAATCCTCCTTTATTCAGTTCATCTTGGTTGAAGAAGAGTTTTCTCTTTAGTAAAGTTGAGGTTAGGAACTTTGAACTTCTCTCTCCCTCCCTTTTGAATAAGTCAAGATGCAGAGAATAAGATGCAGTGCATCTGATCTCTCCTAAGCTTGATGGTAAAGGCAATTGCTGTCTCCAGTGAGTGAAGCAGGAAGTGTTCCAGTGTGGCCTACCAATGAGGGGTGTGTCTAATACAGGAGGTCCACATTAGACACCTCATACTTGTCCTGCACCTAAGCCATAGTCTGTTCCACCTCTTCTGTGATAAAACTGATATTTTGGCTCCCATTGACTGACTCCTTTGGCTAAACTCCAATTGATGTAGAACTGGGTTGAGAAAGCTATAATTTACTGGGAATATTTTCACAGCATCATCTGCTAAATTGACTGGGAATCTTGAGAGACAGGCAGTAACTGAAGATGCAAATATAATTAACAGAACAAGTCTCTGGCACAATCAAGGTAGGTGACTTTATTTATTTATTTATTTTTTGAGCAGAATAAGAGGCTACTTTTTAAAAACTTGTCTTTTTTTAAATTGAAATATAATTGATGTATAATATTATATAATTACAAGTGGACAAATAGTGATTCACAGTTTTTAAACTTTATACTCCATTTATACTTATAAAATATTTGCTATGTGAATTTAAATTTTAGTGCTGTTGTACTAAATCCAGCAGATTTGTTAGTTTATTGGTTTTGGTTCTGTTTCTTTTTACCTCCACAGTTTACAATGACTGAAACCATATATATCATTATGTGCCAAGTAGCACTACTTTGTACAGTTGTTGTCAGGTTTTTAGATAATGTATATAAAGCACTTCATGTTTTCAAGCCCATAGACAGTTATTTACCTGTATTATTCTTTTTTTAATTAATTAATTTTTTAACATCTTTATTGGAGTATAACTGCTTTACAATGGTGTGTTAGTTTCTGCTGTATAACAAAGTGAGTCAGCTGTACATATACATATATCCCCTTAGCTCCTCCCTCTTGTGTCTCCCTCCCACCCTCCCTATCCCACCCCTTTAGGTGGTCACAAAGCACCAAGCTCTTCTCCCTGTGCTATGTGGCTGCTTCCCACTAGCTATCTATTTTACATTTGGTAGTGTATACATGTCAATGCCAATGTCTCACTTTGTCCCAGCTTACCCTTCCCCCTCCCCATGTCCTCAAGTCCATTCTCTACATCTTTGTCTTTATTCCTGTCCTGCACCTAGGTTCTTCAGAACCAATTTTTCTTTTTGATTCCATATATATGTGTTAGCATATGGTATTTGTTTTTCACTTTCTGACTTACTTCACTCTGTATGACAGTCTCTTGGTCCATCCACCTCACTACAAATAACAATTTCATTTCTTTTTATGGCTGAGTAATATTCCATTGTATGTATGTGCCACATATACTTTAGCCATTGATCTGTTGATGGACACTTAGATTGCTTCCATGTCCTTGCTATTGTAAATAGGCTGCAATGAAGAGTTTGGTACATGACTCTTTTTGAATTACAGTTTTCTCAGGGTATATGCCCAGGAGTTGGATGCTAGGTTGTATGGTGGTTCTATTTTTAGTTTTTTAAGGAACCTCCATACTGTTCTCCATAGTGGCTGTATCAATTTATATTCCCACCAAAGGTGCAAGAGGGTTCCCTTTTCTACATACCCTCTCCAGCATTTATTGCTTGTAGATCTTTTGATGATGGCCATTCTGACCGGTGTGAGGTGATACCTCAATGTAGCTTTGATTTGCACTTCTCTAATGATTAGTGATGTTGAACATCCTTTCATGTGTTTGTTGGCAATCTGTATATCTTCTTTGAAGAAATGTCTATTTAGGTCTTCTGCCCATTTATGGATTGGGTTTGTATTTTTTGATATTGAGCTGCATGAGCTGCTTGTAAATTTTGGAGATTAATCCTCTGTCACTTACTTCATTTGCAAATATTTTCTCCCATTCTAAGGGTTGCCTTTTCATCTTGTTTACAGTTTCCTTTGCTGTGCAAAAGCTTTTAAGTTTCATTAGGTCCCATTTGTTTATTTTTGTTTTTATTTCCATTTCTCTAGGAGGTGGGTCCGAAAGAATCTTGCTGTGATTTATGTCATAGAGTGTTCTGCCTATGTTTTTTTCTAAGAATTTGATAGTGTCTGGCCTTACACTTAGGTCTTTAATCCATTTTGAGTTAATTTTTGTGTATGGTGTTAGGGAGTTTTCTAATTTCATTCTTTTACATGCAGCTGTCCAGTTTTCTGAGCACCACTTACTGAAGAGGCTGTCTTTTCTCCATTGTATATTCTTGCCTCCTTTATCAAAGATAAGGTGACCATATGTGAGTGGGTTTATCTCTGGGCTTTCTATCCTGTTCCATTGATCTGTATTCCTGTTTTTGTGCCAGTACCATACTGTCTTGATTACTGTAGCTTTGTAGTATAATCTGAAGTCAGGGAGCCTGATTCCTCCAGCTCCTTTTTTGTTTCTCAAGATTGCATTGGCTATTTGGGGTCTTTTGTGTTTCCATACAAATTGTGCAATTTTTTGTTCTAGTTCTGTGAAAAATACCTTTGGTACTTTGATAGGGATTGCACTGAATCTGTAGATTTCTTTGGGTAATATAGTCATTTTCACAATGTTGATTCTTCCAATCCAAGTAGATGGTATATCTCTCCGTTTGTATCATATTTAATTTCTTTCATCAGTGTCTTATAGTTTTCTGTATTCTTATCATTACTTTCTCATTGCCTTTGAAAGAAGCAAATATATAACAAAAAATACACATAAATGAATAAATAAAAAATGAACCTTGGCTCTTTGACACTGAACTCCCATGTGAGTTTATAAAATCTTTATAAAAGAAGCACAAAAGATATTCGCTGCAGAGAAGGTGGCAACAACATGGAGATATGAATATTACCTAATGTGACTCTGTACACATGAAAGCAAATGAAAGAAACAAAAATATCTCACTTTCTCTTATAGATTTGGCCCATAAATTTAGCTTCAACTTATTTTTGACAATTTAAGTATTTAATTTCTTTCTTTTATTCTATTTTCTATTCAAAATGTACTGTAAGCATAACAGACATAAAATGAATAAAGGAGAGTGCTGTGGCAGAAAGAGTTAAATTTGTACATCGAATTTTACATGCTGGCTCGTTCATTTCTTGCCTATATCAGGGGTCCCCAACCCCCGGGCTATGGAGAGGTACTGGTCCATTGCCTGCTAGGAACTGGGCCACACAGCAGGAGGTGAGCAGCAGGAAAAAGAAGCTTCATTTCCTGCTACCTGGCGCTCACATTACCACCTGAACCATCCCCCCTCATTGATCACATTACTGCCTGAACCTTCTCCAATACGCTCCACCATCCGTGGAAAAACCATCTTCCACAAAACTGGTCCCTGGTGTGGAAAACATTGGGGACTGCTGGCCTATATGACATAGCAAGCCATATCAAGTATCATACATATTATATACTCTGAATGTATCTCTCTATTTGAGTATAAAATATATGTGTATTATTTATAATCTGAATTAATACTCTAATGGCTACTGTGTCTCACAAAAGAAAAAAAAGATAAAGAAGATGTGTGTGTGTGTGTGCGTGTGTGTGTGTGTGTTTCTAGCTAAGAGTGTTAATCACTTTTGGGCCAGTAATCCTTTTTAATGTATCAAGTTAGTTTTTCTAGAGCTATATGATTAGTACTCATATTTATTATATAATTACTACTCATGTAATTTATGCAATATTGTATTGCTCAGAATTTAAAATTTTTTGTTTATTGTATTATTGCACTCCTCAATATTTTGATATATATTCATTATTATTATACAGTTGAAATTTCGTTTTAAGGCCTGTATAGGGTCCAATATTGGGTTATTTGTAGAAGGACATTCCAGGCAGAAGTACGCCAAGGACCGATGAAGATTATTAAATAGGGACAAGAATTCGCAAATATGGGTTAGAAAAGCTAGATTGGTGCTAAAGTCATGTAAATTTTATAGATAAGTTTTATCTTATTCTAGATCTAGCAAGAAGTCTTGAGAAGAGTACAAAATTGACTTTAGGGAAACAAAGGGGGAAGAAATGGTCATTTTGGAAGCTGTTGAGAGGTACAGGCAAAAGGTAAAACTGGAAGTAGGTTGAAAGAATATTCAAAACTATGGCCAAGGTTTTAGCAACTGGGAGGATGGTACTAACATTGAAAATCTAAGCCAAACCTATTTCAAAAATAAAGAGCTGAATTTTATTGGAATTGTCCTCCTGTGGTAAACACCTTCAATTACTAAGAATATTAAATAATAGTTTCCCATACTTTGGACAACAGGCAACAAAAGATTGTAACCAGTGAGAGAGAAAAAAAGTGAGGAGAACCTAGGAATTATCTCCAGTGCACTGCCTGAAGGCAGTTTCCAGACCACAGTACAGAGAGAACAAATCAGAGACTCTCTGAGTTAAGGAAAGAGGCTGGAGTTCAGACTGGTAAAGGTACTTCCAGAAAAGAAAGTGTTGCACATGAGTATGACAAAGTGTCCTAAGATTTACTGCTGAGGAACTAACTACCTGAAAGCAGTAGACAAACAATGATCAGAATTCACAGAGGGCTTTGTATAGTTGTGTTGCACAACAGACCAAGTGAAGAGATGTTATATCTAATTAGGGTCTTCAGAATGGCTTAAGACAAAGAGAAATTAAATAAAAACTGTTTGGAACCTGCCAAAACAAACCTTAATTCAAGCCACAAAGGTGTGAAAATTAACTTCTAGGAATAAAAAATAATAATAATACAAATGGATGGCAGAGTAAAAGGACATGCTCTCACTCCCTCTTGCAAGCGCACCAGAATCACAGCTAATTACACAACAATCATCGACAGGAAGACACTGGAACTCACCAAAAAATATACCCCACATCCAAGGACAAAGGAGAAGCCACAATGAGCTGGTAGGAGGGGGAAAATCACAATAAAATCAAAGCCTGTAAGTGCTGGTTGGGTGACTCACAAACTGGAAAACACTTATACCACAGAAGTACACCCATTGGAGTGAAGGTTCTGAGCCCCAGGTCACGTTTCTCAAACTGGGGGTCTGGCAATGGGAGGAGAAATTCCTAGAGAATCAGACTTTGAAGGCTAGGAAAATTTGATTGCAGAACTCTGACAGGACTGGGGGAAACAGAGACTCCACTCTTGGAGGACACACACAAATTAGTGTGTGCTTCAGGACCCAGGGGAAGGAGCAGTGACCCATAGGAGACCAAACCAGACCTACATGGAAGTGTTGGAGGGTCTCCTGCAGAGATGGGGTTGGCTGTGGATCACCGTGAGGATGAGGACAATGGCAGCAGAAGTTCTGGGAAATACTCCTTGGTGTGAACCCTCCTGGAGTTCACCATTAGCCCCACGAAAGAGCCCGGTAGTCTCCAGTGTTGGGTTGCCTCAGGCCAAACAACCAACATGGAGGGAACACATCAGCAGACAAGCGGATTAAAGTTTACTGAGCTCTGCCAACAAAAGCAACACCCAGCTCAGCCCACCACCAGTTCCTCCCATCAGGAAACTGGCACAAGCCTCTTACATAGCCTCATCCACCAGAGGGCAGACAGCAGAAGCAAGAAGAACTACAATCCTGCAGCCCGTGGAACAAAAACCACATTCACAGAAAGATAGACAAGATGAAAAGACCGAGGGCTATGTACCAGATGAAGGAACAAGATAAAACCCCAGATAAACAACTAAATGTAGTGGAGATAGGAAACCTTACACAAAAAGAATTTAGAATAATGATAGTGAAGATGATCCAGGACCTGGAAAAAGAATGGAGGCAAAGATCAAGAAGATTCAAGAAATGTTTAACAAAGACCTAGAAGAATGAAACAACAAACACCTAGAAGAATTAAAGAACAAGCAAACAGATGAACAATACAATAACTGAAATGAAAAATACACTAGAAGGAAACAATAGCAGAATAACTGAGTCAGAAGAACAGATAAGTGACCTGGAAAGAGAATGGGGGAATTCACTGTCACAGAAGAATAAAGAAAAAAGAATGAAAAGACATGAAGACAGCCTAAGAGACCTCTGGGACAATATTAAATGCAACAACATTCATATAATAGGGGTCCCAGAAGGAGAAGAGAGAAAGGACCTGAGGAAATATTTGAAGAGATTATAATTGAAAACTCCTCTAACATGGGAAAGGAAATAGCCACCCAAGTCCAGGAAGCACAGAGAGTCCCAGGCAGGATAAACACAAGGAGAAACATGCCGAGACACATAACAATCAAACTGACAAAAATTAAAGACAAAGAAATATTACTGAAAGCAACAAGGGAAAAACAAAAAATAACATGCAAGGGAACTCCCACAAGGTTAACAGCTGATTTCTCAGCAGAAATTTTACAAGCCAGAAGGGAGTGGCATGATATATTTAAAGTGGTGAAAGGGAAGAAACTACAGCCAAGATTACTCTACTCAGGAAGGATCTCATTCAGATTCCATGGAGAAATCAAAAGCTTTACACACAAGCAAAAGCTAAGAGAATTCAGCACCACCAAACCAGCTCTACAACAAATGCTAAAGGAATTTCTCTAAGTGGGAAACACAAGAGAAGAAAAGGACCTACAAAACATACACATAACAATTAAGAATATGGTAATAGGAACATACATATTGATCATTACCTAAAACATGAATGGATTAAATGCTCCAACCAAAAGACACAGGCTCAATGAATGGATACCAAAACAAGACACATATATATGCTCTCTACAAGAGATCCACTTCAGACCTAGGGACACAGAGAGGCTGAAAATGAGGGGATGGAAAAAGATATTCCATGCAAATGGGAATCAGAAGAAAGCTGAAATAGCAATACTCATATCAGATAAAATAAACTTTAAAATAAAGACTGTTACAAGAGATAAAAAAGGACAATACATAATGATTAAGGGATCAATCCAAGAAGATATAACAATTGTAAATATTTATGCATCCAACATAGGAGCACCTCAATACATAAGGCACCTGCTAACAGATATAAAGGAGGAAATCGACAGTAACACAATAATAGTGGGGGATTTTAACACCTCAAATACACCAATGGAAAGACTATGCAAACAGAAAAGTAATAAGGAAACAGAAGTTTTAAGTGGCATAATAAAACAGATAGATTTAATTGATATTCATAGGACATTCCACCGAAAAACAGCAGATTACACTTTTTTCTCAAATGCACGCAGAACATTCTCCAGGATAGATCACATCTTGGGTCACAAATTAAGCCTCAGTACATTTAAGAAAACTGAAATAATATCAAGCATCTTTTCTGACCACAATGCTATGAGATTAGAAATCAATTAAAGGGGAAAAAATGTAAAAAAACCCACAAACACATGGAGGCTAAACAATACATTGCTAAATAACCAAGAGATCACTGAAGAAATCAAATGGAAATCAAAAAATACCTAGAGACAAATGACAATGAAAACACGATGATCCAAAACCTATGAGATGCAGCAAAAGCAGTTCTAAGAGGGAAGTTTATGGCTATACAAGCCTACCTCAAGAAACAAAAAAAAAATCTCAAATAAACAATCTAACCTTACACCTAAAGGCTCTAGAGGAAGAAGAACAAACAAAACCAAAAGTTAGCAGAAGGAAAGAAATCATACAGATCAGAGCAGAAATAAATGAAATAGAAACAAAGAAAACAATAACAAAGATCAATAAAACTAAAAGCTGGTTCTTTGAGAAGATAAACAAAATTGATAAACCATTAGCCAGACTCATCAAGAAGAAGAGGGCGAGGACTCAAATCAATAAAATTCAAATGAAAAAGGAGAAGTTACAACAGACAATGTAAAAATACAAAGCATTCTAAGAGACTATTACAAGCAATTCTATGCCAATAAAATTGACAGCCTGGAAGAAATGGACAGACTCTTAG